>NC_057814.1:573785022-574085022 GCF_018294505.1 Triticum aestivum | reverse complement strand
AAACTTCAACCTGATAAGCTCGAACCTAAATCGGAGAAATGTGTATTCATAGGATACCCAAAGGAGACTGTTGGGTACACCTTCTATCACAGATCCGAAGGCAAGACATTCGTTGCTAAGAATGGATCTTTCTAGAGAAGGAGTTTCTCTCGAAAGAAGTGAGTGGGAGGAAAGTAGAACTTGATGAGGTAACTGTACCTGCTCCCTTATTGGAAAGTAGATCATCACAGAAACCAGTTTCTGCGACACCTACACCAATTAGTGAGGAAGTTAATGATAATGATCATGAAACTTCAGATCAAGTTATTACTGAACCTCGTAGGTCAACCAGACTAAGATCCGCACCAGAGTGGTACGGTAATCCTGTTCTGGAGGTTATGTTACTAGACCATGACGAACCTACGAACTATGAAGAAGCGATGGTGAGCCCAGATTCCGCAAAATGGCTTGAGGCCATGAAATCCGAGATGGGATCCATGTACGAGAACAAAGTATGGACTTTGGTTGACTTGCCCGATGATCGGCAAGCTATTGAAAATAAATGGATCTTCAAGAAGAAGACTGACGCTGACGGTAATGTTACTGTCTATAAAGCTCGACTTGTTGCGAAAGGTTTTCGACAAGTTCAAGGGATTGACTACGATGAGACCTTCTCACCCGTAGCGATGCTCAAGTCTGTCCGAATCATGTTAGCAATTGCCGCATTTTATGATTATGAAATTTGGCAAATGGATGTCAAAACTGCATTCCTGAATGGATTTCTGGAAGAAGAGTTGTATATGATGCAACCGAAAGGTTTTGTCGATCCAAAGGGAGCTAACAAAGTATGCAAGCTCCAGCGATCCATTTATGGACTGGTGCAAGCCTCTCGGAGTTGGAATAAACGCTTTGATAGTGTGATCAAAGCATTTGGTTTTATACAGACTTTTGGAGAAGCCTGTATTTACAAGAAAGTGAGTGGGAGCTCAGTAGCATTTCTGATATTATATGTGGATGACATATTGCTAATTGGAAATGATATAGAATTTCTGGATAGCATAAAGGGATACTTGAATAAGAGTTTTTCAATGAAAGACCTCGGTGAAGCTGCATATATATTAGGCATCAAGATCTATAGAGATAGATCAAGACGCTTAATTGGACTTTCACAAAGCACATACCTTGACAAAGTTTTGAAGAAGTTCAAAATGGATCAAGCAAAGAAAGGGTTCTTGCCTGTACTACAAGGTGTGAGATTGAGTAAGACTCAATGCCCGACCACTGCAGAAGATAGAGAGAAGATGAAAGATGTTCCCTATGCTTCAGCCATAGGCTCTATCATGTATGCAATGCTGTGTACCAGACCTGATGTGTGCCTTGCTATAAGTTTAGCAGGGAGGTACCAAAGTAATCCAGGAGTGGATCACTGGACAGCGGTCAAGAACATCCTGAAATACCTGAAAAGGACTAAGGATATGTTTCTCGTTTATGGAGGTGACAAAGAGCTCATCGTAAATGGTTACGTTGATGCAAGCTTTGACACTGATCCGGACGATTCTAAATCGCAAACCGGATACGTGTTTACATTGAACGGTGGAGCTGTCAGTTGGTGCAGTTCTAAGCAAAGTGTCGTGGCGGGATCTACGTGTGAAGCGGAGTACATAGCTGCTTCGGAAGCAGCAAATGAAGGAGTCTGGATGAAGGAGTTCATATCCGATCTAGGTGTCATACCTAGTGCATCGGGACCAATGAAAATCTTTTGTGACAATACTGGTGCAATTGCCTTAGCAAAGGAATCCAGATTTCACAAGAGAACCAAGCACATCAAAAGACGCTTCAATTCCATCCGGGATTTAGTCCAGGTGGGAGACATAGAAATTTGCAAGATACATACGGATCTGAATGTTGCAGACCCGTTGACTAAGCCTCTTCCACGAGCAAAACATGATCAGCACCAAGACTCCATGGGTGTAAGAATCATTACTGTGTAATCTAGATTATTGACTCTAGTGCAAGTGGGAGACTGAAGGAAATATGCCCTAGAGGCAATAATAAAGTTATTATTTATTTCCTTATATCATGATAAATGTTTATTATTCATGCTAGAATTGTATTAACCGGAAACATAATACATGTGTGAATACATAGACAAACAGAGTGTCACTAGTATGCCTCTACTTGACTAGCTCGTTGATCAAAGATGGTTATGTTTCCTAGCCATAGACATGAGTTGTCATTTGATTAACGGGATCACATCATTAGGAGAATGATGTGATTGACTTGACCCATTCCGTTAGCTTAGCACTCGATCGTTTAGTATGTTGCTATTGCTTTCTTCATGACTTATACATGTTCCTATGACTATGAGATTATGCAACTCCCGTTTACCGGAGGAACACTTTGTGTGCTACCAAACGTCACAACGTAACTGCGTGATTATAAAGGTGCTCTACAGGTGTCTCCAAAGGTACTTGTTGGGTTGGCGTATTTCGAGATTAGGATTTGTCACTCCGATTGTCGGAGAGGTATCTCTGGGCCCACTTAGTAATACACATCACTATAAGCCTTGCAAGCATTGTGACTAATGAGTTAGTTGCGGGATGATGTATTACGGAACGAGTAAAGAGACTTGCTGGTAACAAGATTGAACTAGGTATCGAGATACCGACGATCGAATCTCGGGCAAGTAACATACCGATGACAAAAGAACAACGTATGTTGTTATGTGGTCTGACCGATAAAGATCTTCGTAGAATATGTGGGAACCAATATGAGCATCCAGGTTCCGCTATTGGTTATTGACCGGAGAGGTGTCTCGGTCATGTCTACATAGTTCTCGAACCCGTAGGGTCCGCACGCTTAACGTTACAATGATAGTTATATTATGAGTTTATATGTTTTGATGTACCGAAGGTTGTTCGGAGTCCCGGATGTGATCACGGACATGACGAGGAGTCTCGAAATGGTCGAGACATAAAGATTGATATATTGGAAGCCTATGTTTGGACATCGGAAGTGTTCTGGGTGAAATCGGGATTTTTCCGGAGTACCGGGAGGTTACCGGAACCCCCCGGTAACTTAATGGGCCTTAGTGGGCCTAGGTAGAAGAGAGGAGAGGAGGCCAGGGCAGGGCCGCACGCCCCTCCCCCCCCCAATCCGAATAGGACAAGGAGAGGGGGGCGGCGCCCCCCTTTCCTTCCTCCCCTCCACCTCTTCCCCCTCTCTCTCCTAGTCCAACATGGAAAAGGGGGGAGTCCTACTCCCGGTAGGAGTAGGACTCCTCCTGGTGCGCCTCTCCCCTTGGCCGGCCGAACCCCCTTGCTCCTTTATATACGGGGGCAGGGGGCACCTCTAGACACACAATTGATCATTGATCTCTTAGCCGTGTGCGGTGCCCCCCTCCACCATATTACACCTCGATAATATCGTAGCGGTGCTTAGGCGAAGCCCTGCGTCGGTAGAACATCAACATTGTCACCACGCCGTCGTGCTGATGAAACTCTCCCTCAACACTCGGCTGGATCGGAGTTCGAGGGACGTTATCAAGCTGAACGTGTGCTGAACTCGGAGGTGCCGTGCATTCGGTACTTGATCGGTCGGATCGTGAAGATGTACGACTACATCAACCCCGTTGTGTTAACGCTTCCGCTTTCGGTCTACGAGGGTACGTGGACAACATTCTCCCCTCTCGTTGCTATACATCACCATGATCTTGCGTGTGCGTAGAATTTTTTTGAAATTACTACGTTCCCCAACAACATGTTTTCGCAGGGCGCCGCCGACGTTCCATGCACTCCCTGCACTTCGTGGGCGGCGAGTTGATCGATGTCGCCAAGGGCAGAATCGTTCAACCGGGCAACCCCGTGTTCCACGGTAATCCGATGCCACCCACTGTGTATAGGGTTGAACTGGTTCGGGTGCTGCCAGGCTGCGACGAGTTGTTACCTCCGATTCGACCCGCTGGGGCCGACGAAGATGATGTGATGACCCTCAGCGCCTGCGTAAGCTGGCCCCTGCTTTGGCCGAAGAGCCAGATTCGTTTGGGGGCGGGGGACACCACCCCACAGACAACACCGACAGCCGTGCCGGCGCCAAGCCATGGCAAGACCGCCGCAACGCTACCGGACATGCCGGACATCCCTATGGCACAGGATCCGGACATGCATATGGCACAAGATCCAGACGACGACGAAATGACGACGGTACATTTACCAACGTCGATAAGTACTTTGCCGAACATGGGTATGGTGACAAATTCTTCGGGCCTCCTTCTCAAGAACCCAACCCTGAAAAAGACGACCGCGATCGAGCTGGTACCGCGGAGAAACCCAATTGCAACAGGCATCGTCTAGCGTTCAGTTCTCAGGAGACGCCTCCAGCTGCCGCCTTCACCGAGCCTCAGATA
Organism: Triticum aestivum; assembly: GCF_018294505.1. Lineage (NCBI taxonomy): Eukaryota > Viridiplantae > Streptophyta > Magnoliopsida > Poales > Poaceae > Triticum > Triticum aestivum. Next base: position 574,080,638 of record NC_057814.1, on the reverse strand, counting down.
GCCGAGGTGCAAAATATTATCAGCCCCAACACACTCAAGAAGGCGGTCTCTGAGCAGAACTCGATCCCATTACAAGAGATGAGGAAGAAGGGACGGAAACGAAAGAATAACAAGGGCGGTGCGAGCCAGCCGGCACCGAGTACGATCCATGCTCAGGACAGGCCACCTTCACCTAAGGATATCTCGAGGAGGGTGCATGTGGCGGGTAGGCCGATGCTACCGACTAATCTGCTCAATGCTGCAACCGGTGCTATGCGGAGTCTGCATGACAGTGTTCTTTCTTTGGAGAAGCGGTGTCTCTCCGAGAATGATGTGGCATACCCGGTTTTCGTGGCCAAGGTGCCAGAGGGCAAGGGCTTTGTGGATAGCGCCATCGGGGGTACGATCGTCCTGCGGTTTGATGACATCTTCGCTATGTTTAACCTTCATCCGCTGCACTACACCTTCGTTCGGCTATTTTCGCTGAGTATGGAGATGCGGATCATTAGAGACAAGACCCCGGACATCGTGATAGTCGACCCCTTCTAGATGTGTGCCAAGATCTTGGGCGGCGCTGGGGACCGGCAAGTCGCGAGTTCATACCTCGAAGGCGTCATTCTGGCAAACCCAGATAAGGATAACTTTCTCGTGCCTTACTTTCCCGAGTAAGTCATCCCCTCACCGCCCCGTAACATATGATTTCTTAGATTTCGATTATTCTTTTTTTTCTAACATTCCGTGTTTTGTGCAGTGACACATATTGCACACTCACCCTCTTAAGCCCGAAATATTCCATGGCCACGTATTTCGACCCGGACCGTCAGTCGAAAAAAGACTACACAAATATCAAGAAAGTTCTTGATGATGTTCTCCCCGGCTACGCCAGATCTGGAGGCACCTTCAGCAGGCCAGTTCGTAGGTACGGCAAGCACATCTTAAGCCACAATACGACGTTCTCCTGCGTCAAGCAGCCGCCTGGCGGTCAGAAGGATGCCTACTACGCCCTCCATCACATGCGGGTGATCGTACGGGACCATAATCACCTTCTGCTACCAAGTAATCTCAAAGATTGGGCCGCACGCTTGTTGGCAATCCAGGACGCGGACATCAGACAAGAATTCTTTCGCATCCAGTCGGAGTTTGCGGAAATCATCCATCAAGATGTCTTTCGTACCTCGGGGCAGTTCTATCTCAGACATCAACCGTCCAATAGTGAGATAGAAACAACGCTACAAATGCAGGCTGACAACGCCCGCGATTTCATGACCATCATGAAAGACGGCGGCTTCATCCACGCTCCTGTCCCTGAGTCGAGTCGAAAGTAGTGATGATATGTAGTTCTGAAATGTCGATTGGCTCATGTTGTAATATTAAACTTTAATGAACTTGTATGTCTCTTTGGTTTGGACAGTCGTTCAACTTATATGTAATTGATGCTATTTATTAGTAGGACCATGAATCGTGCTATTAATGTGTTGCTTTTCTCTTCCAGTCCTTTTGTTGCATACTTATATATTGCTTATGTATTGTCTGTGAATTGCTACTAACTTTTTGTTTGGCTAGTGCATAGAGATGCCATCGTATGTCGTGTACAAGGGTAAGGTTCCCGGAGTCTACGACGACTGGGAGGAGTGTCGGAGACAGGTTCACCATTTCAGCGGTAACAGTTACAAAGGGTACACCACTAGGGCGGAGGCGGAAGCTAGATACGCGCGCTATCTAGCGGGAGAGAGGAGGGAGCGGAGGAGGAACCAGATGAAGACCAGTTTCATCGCGATGATGCTAATCGTGATGACCGCAGCTCTCTTCTATGTGATGGTAGTTTAGATGATCGATATCGACTTGTAATGTGAAGACAAACTCGCTACTCGCGGTTTCGAGACTTGTAATGTTCTAACTTTGTTCGGTCTTTTGATTTCGGAGACTAATATGATGAATTGTATTCGGAGACTAATCTTCTATTGTATTCGATAACTCTACTGTTTATATGTTGTGCTGTCTATATTCTGTGCAGTAATATGTTTTGTAACCTATGCAAATATCAGAAAAGAAAAAAAATAACCCCTAATATTCATAGTAGTGGCGCACCACCTAGAACTTTAGTGGCGCACTGCAAAATGCACACTAGTGGCGCATCAGCAACAAGTGCGCCATTAGTAAGCCAGAGACATGGTTAAATATGGCCCCCTGGGAGGCATTCTAATGGCGCACCGTATGGTCTACAAATGGCGCACTACATGGTGCGCCATTAGTATCTGGTATACTAATGGCGCACCTGTGGTGCGCCATTAGTAATAAAATCTAATGGCGTGGTGCTAGTGGCGCACCTGTAGTGCGCCATTAGTAGGCAAAACAGGTGCACCACTAGCAGGCCTTTTCCTAGTAGTGGTGAAACAATGTGGAATAGTTTCGCAACTCACGCCACCTGGAACACCACAGCGTAATGGTGTGTCCGAACATTAACCGTACTTTATTAGATATGGTGTGATCTATGATGTCTGTTACCGATTTACCACTATCGTTTTAGGGTTATGCTTTAGAGATGGCTGCATTCATGTTAAATAGGGCACCATTTAAATCCGTTGAGACGACACCATATGAACTGTGGTTTAGCAAGAAACCTAAGATGTTGTTTCTTAAAGTTTGGGGTTGCGATGCTTATGTGAAAAAGCTTCAACCTGATAAGCTCGAACCCTAATCGAAAAAGTGCGTCTTCATAGGATACCCAAAGGAGACTGTTGGGTACACCTTCTATCACAGATCCGAAGGAAAGACATTTGTTGCTAAAAATGGATCCTTTCTAGATAAGGAGTTTCTCTCGAAAGAAGTGAGTGGGAGGAATAGAACTTGATGAGGTAATTGTACCTTCTCCCAAATTGGAAAGTAGTTCATCACAGAAATCAGTTCCAGTGATTCCTACACCAATTAGTGAGGAAGTTAATGATGATGATCATGAAACTTCAGATCAAGTTACTACCCAACCTCGTAGGTCAACTAGAGTACATTCCGCGCAGAGTGGTATGGTAATCCTGTTTTGGAAGTCATGTTACCAGACCATGACGAACCTACGAACTATGAGGAAGCGATGATGAGCCCAGATTCCGCGAAATGGCTTGAGGCCATGAAATCTGAGATGGGATCCATGTATGAGAACAAAGTGTGGAATTTGGTTGACTGCCCGATGATCGGCAAGCCATGGAGAATAAATGAATCTTCAAGAACAAGACTGACGCTGACGGTAATGTTACTGTCTACAAACCGATACGTCTCCAACGTATCTATAATTTATGAAGTATTCATGCTGCTATTTTATCATTCTTGGATGTTGTACAATCATTTTATAGCAACTTTTTATCATTTTTGGGACAAACCTATTGACCCAGTGCCAGTTTTTGTTTTTTGCTTGTTTTTTACATCGCAGGAAATCAATACCAAACGGAGTCCAAACGCAACGAAACTCCATGATGATTTTTTATGGGCTAGGAGACATCCTTTGGGCCAGAGCAGCACCTGGGGGGTACCCCGAGGGGGGCACAACCCACCAGGGCGCGCCAGGCCCCCCTGGCACGCCCCCTCTTTGCACTATAAATTCCCAAATATTCTGAAACCCTTCGGGGTTAACCTAGATCAGAAGTTCCGCCGCCGCAAGGCTCTGTATCCACGAGAAACCAATCTAGACCCGTTCCGGCACCCTGCCAGAGGGGGGAATCATCTCCGGTGGCCATCTTCATCATCCCGGCGGCCACCACGATGAGGAGGGAGTATTCCACCCTCAGGGCTGAGGGTTTGTACTAGTAGCTATGTGTTTAATATCTCTCTCTCTCGTGTTCTTGAGATGTCACGATCTTGATGTATCGCGGGCTTTGTTAATATAGTCGGATCGTATGGTGTTTTCCCCTCTATATCTTGTTGTGATGAATTGAGTTTTTCCCTTTGAGATTTTGTTGTTATCGGATTGAATACTTTTATGGATTTGAGAACACTTGATATATGTCTTGCAATTGAATACTCATGGTGACAATGGGGTATCGTATTGATTCACTTGATATATGTTTTGTACTCAACTCGCAGATTCCCGAGGTGACATTGGGGTAATCTATGCATAGGGGTTGATGCATGTTCTTGTCTTTGTTTCTCCGTAGAAATCTTGGAGCACTCTTTGAAGTTCTTTGTGTTGGATTGAGTATTATGAATATGAATTTGCTTTGGTGTTATTTTAGTACGAACTCTAGGATAGATCGAACGGACAGAATAGCTTTGTGTTATTTTAGTACGAACTCTTGAATAGATCGAACGGAAAGAATAGCTTTGAGGTGGTTTCATACCCTACAAACAATTTATTCTTATGTTCTCCGCTAGATAGGAACTTTGGAGTGATTCTTCATCGCACTTTGAGGGGTGGTTATATGATCCAATTATATTAGCATTGTTGAGAGGTTGCACTAGTGAAAGTACGTACCCTAGTCCTCATTTTTCAAGCATTGCAATACCATTTTTGTGCCCGTTTACTATTTGATACCTTGCTGTTTTTATTTATTCAGATTATAAAAATATATTTCTACCATCAATATTACACTTTTATCACCATCTCTTCACAGAACTAGTGCACCTATACAATTTGCCATTGTATTGGGTGTGTTGGGGACACAAGAGATTTCTTGTATTTGGTTGCAGGGTCGTTTAAGAGAGACTATCTTCATCCTACGCCTACCACAAATTGATAAACTTTAGGTCATCCACTTGAGGGAAAATTGCTACTGTCCTACAAAACTCTGCGCTTGCAGGCCCAACACGTGTTTACAAGAATAAAGTTGCGTAGTAGACATCAAGCTCTTTTCTGGCACCGTTGCCGGGGAGGTGAGTGCTTGAAGCTATATCTTTAGATCTTGCAACTGAATCCTTTAGTTTCTTGTTTTATCACTAGTTTGGTTTATAAAAACAAAACTACAAAAAATGGAATTGAGGTTGCATCATATTATTGATCATCTTTACAATATCTTTCTTGAAAATGATGGATCAGAAAATTGTGCTCAATTGTTAGAAGAAGAAGTCAATAAAATGTTTGGCACAAAATATTTGAATGATGAGCATGATTGCAATGTTGTTAGTATGAATTCTTTGAATATCCATGATACTAATGATATGCAAAGCTACAAGCTTGGGGATGCTATATTTGATGAAGATGGTATTTTTACTCCCCCAAGTTTTGATGATAAAATTTATTATATGAAAGCATGCCTCCTACTTATGATGATGATTATATTGATGAAAGTGGATTTGGATAGGTCATGGCTTTATTTAGTGATGAATCCACTATTTCAGAAGAGGTTTTAATTGATTATGAAAACAAAGTTCCTATATATGATGATTATGGTGATGACATGTATGCTATAAAGAATAATGATAACCATGAAACTTGTCATCATGATTTTAATTTTCAATCACATGACAGTTATTTTGTTGAGTTTGCTCCCACCATTATTGATGGGAAGAAATTTGCTTATGTGGGGAGTAATAAAAATTCTATGCTTGTGGATCATGAAAAGAATGCTTTATGTGATAGTTATATTTTTGAATTCATTCATGATGCCACTGAAAATTATTATGAGGGGGGAACATATGCTTGTAGGAGTTGCAATAATATCAAGTTTCCTCTCTATGTGTTGAAAATCTTGAAGTGATGTTTGTTTTGCCTTCCTATGCTAGTTGATTCTTGCTCCCAAAAGTTATTTGCTCACAAAATCCCTATGCATAGGAAGTGGGCTAGACTTAAATGTGCTTGCCATGTGATTCATGATGCTCTTGTTATGTTTCAATTCTTATCTTCTATGCGAGCATCATTGAAATCATCATGCCTAGCTTAAAAGGCATTAAAGAAAAGCGCTTGTTGGGAGACAACCCAAAACTTTTACCTACTGTTTTTGTGTGTTCACATGATTATGCTACTGTATTGATCATGTTTTATTGCTTTTGTTTCAATAAAGTTTCAAGTAAGCCTTTGGGATCATGTTGGGTAATAGTTGATTTGACCCTGCTGAAAAACAGAAACTTTTGCGCTCACGAAAATAAGTCTCATTTTTAACAGAAGAGTGCTCTTAAGTTGATTATTTTTGAAGAAGTTTAATATACAAATTGCTCACGTGGTCCTAATTTTTTCATAATTTTTTTAGCAGCAGAAGTATGGTTTGAGTACAGATTACTACAGACTGTTCTGTTTTTGACAGATTCTGTTTTCAATGCATAGTTTGCTTTCTTTCTAGTTTCTATGGCTTATATTGCTCAATATAAATAATGGAAATGATATGATACAGTAGGCATTGTGTGGAAACAATTATGCATCTTGTCTTTGACAGTACCAAAGTGAAATGGTTTGCTCTTTATCATACTAACCTATCTCACAAAGTTCCGTTAAGTTTTGTGTGATTGAAGTTTTCAAGTTTTGGGTGAGATATCGATATGAGGAGAATAAGGAGTGACAAGACCCTAAGCTTGGGGATGACCAAGGCACCCCAAGGTAATATTCAAGGAACATCCAAGCAACTAAGCCTGGGGATGCCCCGGAAGGCACCCCCTCTTTCGTCTCCAACATTATCGATAACCTCACTTGGAGCTATGTTTTCATTCGTCACATGATATGTGTTTTGCTTGGAGCATCATTTTATTTTGTTAGGTTTTGCTTGCTGTTATTTAGAATAATGTTTTGCATCTTTTCTTTCAATAAAAGTGGCATTGATAACCTTTACCATGCTTATCTTGCAAGTATACATGTTGCTGTTTGAAAACAGAAAGTTTATCGATGTTGCAAAATTTCCCGAGGAAAGTCAGAACGTGATAAAATGTTGAAACTTTTTGCATAATAAGCTCTGATAAATTTTCTACAGTGTGGTATAATTTCATAATGTTTGGAGTTTAATAAGTATTGATACTCTTGCATTCTTTACAGACTGTACTGTTTTGGCAGATTGCGGTTATGTTTGCATATATTTGCTTGTTTAATGATTCTATTTGAGGATAGGAGTATTAAATATGCATAGGCATTTAGTATGCAATGTTGAATAAATTTTTTTACTGATTTGCTACAGTAGATATTGATAAGGCTTTTGCATTAGTTTATACTAACTTATCTCACGAGTTCTTGTTGAGTTTTGTGTGGATGAAGCTTTTGAGATTTAGGAAAACCGTGATATGAGAAGAATTAAGGAGACACAAAAGCTCAGGCTTGGGGATGCTCAAGGCATCCCAAGATAATATTCAAGAAGTCTCAAGCATCTAAGCTTGGGGATGCCCCGGTAGGCATCCCACCTTTCTTTCTTCAACAATTATCGGTTAGTATCGGTTGAGGCTAAGTTTTTGCTTATTCACATGATGTGTGCTATGGACTGGTGCAAGCATCTTGGAGTTGGAATATACGCTTTGATAGTGTGATCAAAGCATATGGTTTTATACAGACTTTTGGAGAAGCTTGTATTTAAAAGAAAGTGAGTGGGAGCTCTGTAGCGTTTCTAATATTATATATGGATGACATATTGTTGATTGGAAATGATACAAAATTTCTGGATAGCACAAAAGAATACTTGAATAAGAATTTTTCAATGAAAGACTTCGGTGAAGCTTCTTATATATTGGGCATCAAGATCTATAGAGATAGATCAAGACGCTTAATTGGACTTTCACAAAGCACATACCTTGATAAAGTTTTGAAGAAGTTCAAAATGGATCAGTCAAAGAAAGGGTTCTTGCCTGTGTTACAAGGTGTGAAGTTGAGTCAGACTCAATACCCGACCACTGCAGAAGATAGAGAGAAAATGAAAGTCATTCCCTATGCCTCAGCCATAGGTTCTATCATGTATGCAATGTTGTGTACCAGACCGGATGTGTGCCTTGCTATAAGTTTAGCAGGGAGGTACCAAAATAATCTAGGAGTGGATCACTGGACAGCGGTCAAGAACATCCAGAAATACCTGAAAAGGACTAAGGATATGTTTCTCGTTTATGGAGGTGACAAAGAGCTTGTCGTAAATGGTTACGTCGATGCAAGCTTTGACATTGATCTGCATGACTCTAAGTCACAAACCGGATACATATTTATTGAATGGTGGAGCTGTCAGTTGGTGCAGTTCCAAGCAGAGCGTCGTGGCGGGATCTACGTGTGAAGCGGAGTACATAGCTGCTTCGGAAGCAGCAAATGAAGGAGTCTGGATGAAGGAGTTCATATCCGATCTAGGTGTAATACCTAGTGCATCGGGTCCAATGAAAATATTTTGTGACAATACAGGAGCAATTGCCTTGGCGAAGGAATCCAGATTTCAAAACAGAACCAAACACATCAAGAGACACTTCAATTCCATCCGCAATCAAGTCAAGGAGGAAGACATAGAGATTTTCAAAATACATACGGATCTGAATGTTGCAGACCCGTCGACTAAGCCTCTTCCACGAGCAAAACATGATTAGAACCAAGACTCCATGGGTGTTAGAATCATTACTATATATGTAATCTAGATTATTGACTCTAGTGCAAGTGGGAGACTGAAGGAAATATGCCCTAGAGGCGATAATAAAGTTGTTATTTATATTTACTTATATCATGATAAATGTTTATTATTCATGCTAGAATTGTATTAACCGGAAACTTAGTGCATGTGTGAATACATAGACAAAAATAGAGTGTCCCTAGTATGCCTCTACTTGACTAGCTCGTTAATCAAAGATGGTTAAGTTTCCTGACCATAGACATGTGTTATCATTTGATGAACGGGATCACATCATTAGAGAATGATGTGATGGACAAGACCCATCCGTTAGCTTAGCATTATGATCGTTTAGTTTTATTGCTATTGCTTTCTTCATGAGTTATACATATTCCTCTGACTATGAGATTATGCAACTCCCGAATACCGGAGGAACACCTTGTGTGCTATCAAACGTCACAACGTAACTGGTTGATTATAAAGATGCTCTACATGTGTCTCCGAAGGTGTTTGTTGAGTTGGCATAGATCAAGATTAGGATTTGTCACTCCGTGTATCGGAGAGGTATCTCTGGGCCCTCTCGGTAATGCACATCACTATAAGCCTTGCAAGCAATGTGACTAATGAGTTAGTTGCGGGATGATGCATTATGGAACGAGTAAAGAGACTTGCCGGTAACGAGATTGGACTAGGTATGAGGATACCGACGATCGAATCTCGGATAAGTAACATACCGATGACAAAGGGAATAACGTATGTGGTTGTGCGGTTTGACCGATAAAGATCTTCGTAGAATATGTAGGAACCAATATGAGCATCCAGGTTCCGCTGTTGGTTATTGACCGGAGATTTGTCTCGGTCATGTCTACATAGTTCTCGAACCCGTAGGGTCCGCACGCTTAACGTTCGATGACGATTTGTATTATGAGTTATGTGTTTTGGTGACCGAAGTTTGTTCGGAGTTCCGGATGAGATCACGGACATGACGAGGAGTCTCGAAATGGTCGAGAGGTAAATATTCATATATTGGAAAGTAGTATTTGGACATCGGAATGGTTCTAAGTGATTCGGGTATTTTACCGGAGTACCGAGGGGTTACCAGAACCCCCGGGGGAAATATTGGGCCTTAGTGGGCCTTAGTGGAGAGAGAGGAGGGCCTAAAGGGGTGGCCGCCCCCCCAATGGCAGTCCGAATTGGACTAGGGGGACGGGGGCGGCGCCCCCATTTCCCTCTCCCTCTCCCTCTCCTTCCTTTTCCCTCTGGTGGAGAAAGGAAAAGGGGGGGGGGAATCCTACTTCGACTAGGAGTCCAAGTAGTACTCCCTGGCGCGCCCCTCCCCTGGCCGCCGGCCTCCTCCTCCCCTCCTTTATATGCAGGGGCGGGGGCACCCCAAAGAGACACCAAGAGTTCTCTTAGCCGTGTGTGGTGCCCCCCTCCACAGTTTACTCCTCCGGTCATAGCGTCGTAGTGCTTAGGCAAAGCCCTGCGAGGATCACATCACCAACACCGTCACCACGCTGTCGTGCTAACGGAACTCTGCCTCGACCCTCTACTGGATCAAGAGTTCAAGGGACGTCATCTAGTTGAACATGTGCTGAACACGGAGGTGCCGTACGTTCGGTACTTGGATCGATTGGATCGTGAAGACGTTCGACTACATCAACCGCGTTAATCTAATGCTTCCGCTTTCGGTCTACGAGGGTACGTGGACACACTCTCCCCTCTCATTGCTATGCATCTCCTAGATAGATCTTGCGTGATCCTAGGAATTTTTTTTGAAATTGCATGCTACGTTCCCCAACAATAACAAGTATTGAACAGGAAGATCGTGAGCAACTACGCTTGTGTGGGATCGCATGAAGGAGGTTATAAGGAATTGTCCCAACCATGGAATGGAAGAATGGTTAATCCTTCATATGTTTTACAATGCTTTAAATCCTATTTCGAAAACTATGCTTGATACTGCTGCAGGAGGAACTATTATGGGGAAGCCCATAACTGATGTTAAAAAGATGATTGATGAGTGAAAACCATGCCCAATGGCATGTTGAAAAGACTACCACCAAGAGATTCAATGCAATTGAAGAGTAGAATACGGAGTTGACCACTAAGCTTGATGAACCCATCTCCGTCATGAAAGGTAAATAAGAGGTAAAAGTGAACACTATTATTGATGAAGAAGTTAATGGTGTGAATTCATTGCTCGTAATACCTATAATCCCAACTGGAAAAATAATGGGTATGCTCCTAAATTACCTTATCCTAATAGTGGAGCACCTAACAATTTTAATGGAACTAGCAATGGCAATAGAAATATTCTAGAGGAAACTCATATTTTTTTTATTGCTAGTCAAAGTGAGTAGAATGAAACTTTTCAAAATATCTTGAAGAATCATGATAACTTACTTGGTCAATTCACCAGTAAGATTGCTGGACTCACTAACGATGTGCAGGCTATAGATGGAAGAACTAAGAGCATGGAATCATAAGTGACTAAAATTGCAGAGAGCCAAACTTTGATTCTAGCTAAGTTTGCAAGTAAACCGGAACCTAACGCGGTTGAAGATGTCAAGATGATAATAAGTAATAAACTTTTTCGGTAAAATATACATTTTTTTGATAATAAGTAACAAAGAAAATGCAGAAAAGCTTGATAAAAGCCATGTACCGAACTATACATGTGCGGTTGCAGACTTCGTTAAGATGATAGCAATTAAACACCCACTACCTGAGGTATCAAATGATGAGGCATATAATGTCTTTGTTGATCATGTTGCAGCTAAGGTACATGAGTTGGATGATGAAAGTAAAAAAGCTATATAGTAAGTTGCCTGCTAAGTAAGAAGATGCTTTTGTGCCTACTATTGACATTCAGATTGGTTTGAATAAATTTAGTGATTTATGTGATCTAGGTGCTAGTGTTTCCATTATCCCTATCTATTTATGATAGTCTCAATCATGGTCCTTATGCTACTACTGAGATTAGATTGGATATGTCTAAGTATACTTTTATGCAAGCAACAGGGATTAAGCATGGTGTTATTGTTCAAATAAATGATTGTCCTGCCATATTGATCTTGTTATAGTTGATATGGCTCCTATAATTCTTGGTAGGCCTTTTCTTAGGACCATAAAGGATGTTATTAATGTGTTTGAGGGAAATGTAAGATTTGACCTTCCTGCAAAGGATCCTTTTGTGAGACATTTCCCCAGGAAAAGGAAAATGAAGACATACAACAGAGACTGGCACTGTCGTCAATGCTCGAAGCTACAAGCTCGGTGTATTTGCACCCAAGTTATCATCACTACGGTCAAGCTATCCAACCGAAAACAAGCACTTCGTGGCAGGCAATCCACGCAAATAAGGCAGAGAAGCAAGTTTTTGTTTTTGTTTCAATAAAAATAGTGTTGAAGTTTTTATCAAGGAGGTTAAGTTGAGAAGAGTTGTTCTATTGAGGCCTTTGTCTTATGAAAAATTGTCATGTGTTGAACTGACATTTGAATGCCCGGAATCATTCCTATGTATTGTGTTGAAACTAACCCCATGGGAATTAGAGGAAAAAGTGAAGTTTCAAAAGAAACATGACAAAAGACAGCCTAATGTGCGACCGCCTTGGTCGTCCGGCCGGACGTATGAAATCCTGGCTGCTCCAACAAAAGCACATTAGAGGCAATAGAGCGTTGGACGGCGTATCATGCGAGCACACCCGCTTGTATGGGCGTTCGTATGAACTTTTGACAGAAACAAAGAAGAATTCTAGAGCGTTTGACAATGTTCCATGCGAGCATCTGCGTTTGTATGAGTAGTCGTATGACACCATCGACCAGAAGAAAAAATTCATCTAAATAGAATACATCATTCTGTACGAGCTCTCTCTCACACACACGACTGGTTGTATGAGGTAAGCTCAGACAGAACCATGTCCAGAGTGAATGACGACGTTCTACATGAGCAGTCCCGCTCGTATGAATGGTGTATGGGTCTTTGGCGGCCACAAAGAGGCCGAGGCAAGAGGTATTTCGGCCCCAAACTCATCTATTCTTCTTCTTTTTCCTACAGACCCTACCACAACTTTGCCAGATCTCCCTACTCGTTCACTTCAGCTCAAACCCTTCCGCGTGATTGATCTATGGTATGTTTCTCCTCCGACCCTTAACTTATTTTTTGCAAATCCATGTTCTATGTACCTAGCATTGCCATGACTAGGGTATTCTTGTTTTAATCTAAATTTTGAGTTTGGCTTGGATATGTTGATGTTTCTAGACGAGTATGATGTTTTGATTGTTGTAGGATCACTATTGTATCATTCTATTGGACTGGAAAATTATTTTGTAGATGTTCACGAGGATGTCCGCACGTATCGCTCATAGTGATGCACCAGGTTCATCCTCGAGTGCCGCACAACAACAAGTAATTTTTATGCAGGGGATCTTGTCTTCACTGACCGTGAAGCAATGTGGAAATACAAGAAGCTTCATTCAAGAAAGATGAAGACCACAAAGTGGGCTTGCGAGTCCACACTAGCCAAACTGGGCAAAGGTAACGATTTCAATTTTCTTTGTGATAATGTTGGGTTGCATTATTTTGTTTATTAGGGATGATACATATGAACGCCTGACACTTGAGTTTCTTAATACTCTCTCGCATAATGTTGGTCTCATGCCAAATGGTTATGAGGAAGAGTGTATCACTTTCTGTCTCATGGACCAAGACTTCAAAATCACTCTAGATGAGAGGTGTATTCACTTTGGCTTCACGAACAACAATGAAGACACCCGCTATGTTTATGATTTTACTGAACCGCATCCCAAGGAAATCCTTTTACCACATGCATTACCATGGTTCCAAACAAAGGGCCAGTTGCATTAAAAGTCTTGCTATTCGATATTTCTATTATGTTGTCACTAACTCGTTGCAGGCACGAGGAGAAATTACTAAGGTGAATGATGAGAATATGCTAATTCTTGAGAAAGCTGCTTACCTTAACGTCGATTATTCGCCCAACTTAGGGGCAATACTTTCACTACACATCGCGCACCAAGCAAATCATGCACAAGGAGACATCACATGTGGAGTAGTCATCACCATGTTGGCCAACTCCCTTGGCCTCAACTACAATCATCCCCGCCCCATTGTCGATAACAATCTTGTTAATATAAGAGTTCAATCTAGTGTTGGAATGGTAGTAGTTCGTCGTGGTCATCATTGTATTCGCATTCCTAGAGTGTGGCATTTTTTACCTACTCATGTGCCTAACCATTTCTCCATAGAAAATGGACAATTACATTATGTGCCATAGAAAGGAGATCTAGCTTTTGATCCTGAACCCGAGCAACTTGATGAAGAAGATCTCGCCACCGACGAAGAAGAGGAGCAGCACCAAGAGGAGCAGCCACAACAAGAAGCCTACATCACCTACACAGACCTCTATAGTCTTCGGGGCTCCATCAATGACATGAGTGATGTCGCTTGAAGCTACGTCGATATTTCCCCAAAGAGGAAGGGATGATGCAGCACAGCGGTGGTAAGTATTTCCCTCAGGTATGAAACCAGGGTTATCGAACCAGTAGGAGAACCAAGCAACACAACGTAAATAGCCCATGCACACAAATAACAACCACTCGCAACCCGGCGTGTTAAAGGGGTTGTCAATCCCTTTTGGGGTACGGCGCCAGAAACGGTGCGTGGACGGGATAAAGTTGTAATTGATTGAAATAATAGATCGCAAATAAAATGAAGTGCAGCAAAGTATTTTTGTATTTTTGGTTTAATAGATCTGAATAAAAATGCAAAGGAAAAATAGATAGTAAGCAAATATATGAGAAATAAGACCCGGGGGCCGTAGGTTTCACTAGTGGCATCTCTCGAGAAAAATAGCAAACGGTGGGTAAACAAATTACTGTTGGGCAATTGATAGAACTTCAAATAATTATGACGATATCCAGGCAATGATCATTACATAGGCATCACGTCCAAGATTAGTAGACCGACTCCTGCCTGCATCAACTACTATTACTCCACACATCGACCGCTATCCAGCATGCATCTAGTGTATTAAGTTCATGAAAAAATGGAGTAATGCAATAAGAACGATGACATGATGTAGACAAGATCCGTTTATCTATATGGTGGTAGATATAGATCTCGTCTTTTTATCATTAGTAGCAACGATACATACGTGTCGGTTCCCTTTCTGTCACTTGGATCGAGCACCGTAAGATCGAACCAACTACCGGGCACCTCTTCCCATTGCAAGATAAATAGATCAAGTTGGCCAAACAAAACCCCAATATCGGAGAAGAAATACGAGGCTATAAGAGATCATGCATGTAAGAGATCAAAGAAACTCAAATAACTTTCATGGATATAAAAAGATATAACTGATCATAAACTCGAAGTTCATCAGATCCCAACAAACACACCGCAAAAGAGTTACATCATATGGATCTCCAAGAGACCATTGTATTGAGAATTCAGCGAGAGAGAGAAAGCCATCTAGCTACTAACTACGGACCTGAAGGTCTACAAAGAACTACTCACGCATCATCGGAGAGGCACCAATGGAGGTGGTGAACCCCATCCGAGATGGTGTCTAGATTGGATCTGGTGGTTCTAGACTCTGCGGCGGCTGGATGAATATTTCGTCGACTCCTTTAGGGTTCTGGTATTTTTGGGGTATTTATAGAGCAAAGAGGCGGTCCGGGGGCACCCGAGGTGGGCACAACCCACCAGGGCGCACCTGGGCCTCCTGGCGCGCCCTGGTGGGTTGTGCCCCCCTCGGGGTACCCTCCAGGTGCAACCAGGACCCATTGCCTTCCTTTTGGCCCATAAAAAATCATCGTGGAGTTTCGTGGCATTTGGACTCCGTTTGATATTGATTTCCTGCGATGTAAAAAACATGGAAAAAGCAGCAACTGGCACTTGGCACTATGTCGATAGGTTAGTACCAAAAAATGATATGACTATAAAATGATTATAAAACATCCAAGATTGATAATAAAACAGCATGGAACAATCAAAAATTATAGATACGTTGGAGACGTATCAGCATCCCCAAGCTTAACTCCTACTCGTCCTTGAGTAGGTAAGTGATAAAAACAAAAAATTTGATGTGGAGTGTTGTTCATCAAGTCATATCATATTCTTTTCTTTATAGCATGGACATTTGGACTTTTTATGTGATTCAAAGCAATAGTCTAGTTTTGACATAATAATTTAAATACTCAAGCATATCAACAAGCAACCATATCTTTCAAAATATCAACGCTAAAATAAGTTATCCCTAGCCCATCATGCTCAAACATTGATCCATTCATGAAACCCACTCGAATATTAACTACACCCAATACTTAAGCACGATCATCTTGCCTCCTAGTTGGTGCTTTTTATGAGAGAATATGGAGACTCAAATTAAAAATAAAAAATGCATAAAGTAAAAGAAAGGCCCTTCGCAGAGGGAAGTAGGGATTTGTAGAGGTGCCAGAGATCAAAGCGAAAAAATAGTGATAAAAACATTTTGGGAGGTGTATCCATCCCACTAACGAAAACGACTTAGAGTTACGAACACTTTCCATGCTAGATATGCCATAGGCGGTTCCCAAACAGAAAATAAAGTTTATTCCTTTTTCCACCATTCTTTCACTTTCCATGGCCAGCCGTATCCACGGGTGCCCTCCATACCAACACTTCCCACGGAATTTATTATTTGAAAACATAAAGTAAATACTTTTTTGCATTTCGGAACTGGTCATCCCTAAAACCTTTGCCTTACTCTCGTGCAATGACAAGTGAATAAACACTCATCTTGAGAATAACACATCTAGCATCGAAAATATTAGCCACCCATTACCGTTCCGCGAGCGAAACAAACACACAAAAGAGAAGTTTATTTTGAAAATTAGAGATGGCACATGCAAATTTGCTTAGAACGGCAAAAGAATACCGCATATAGGTAGGTATAGTGGACTCATGTGGCAAAACTGATTTAAAGGATTTTGGATGCACAAGTAGAGGTCATACTTAGTGCAAAATGAAGGCTAGCAAAAAGATTGAGAAGCGACCAACCAAGAAACGAATAATATCATAAGCAAGCATTCAGCATAATTAACACCGAATAATGCACCACAAGTAGGATATAATTTTCATTGCATGACTATTGACTTTCGTGCATGCATAGGGAATCACAAACCTTAACACCAATATTCTTACTAGAGCACAATTACTCATCAACATAACTCACATATCACATCATCATATCTCAAAACTATTACTAAGAATCAAGTTTATTTTGTCCAATGATCTTCATGACATTCTTTTTCTTTATCCTTCTTGGATATCTATCACTTTTGGACTAATTTTCATGTGTTGCTTTTCATAAGCTCAAACAAATATAAGTGAAAATCATGAGCATAACAAATTTTCTTTCTCCCAAAATAATTTAAGTGGAGCAAGAGAGAATTTCTTCAAAATTTTACTAACTCTCAAATAAATCTAAGTGAAACAAGAGAGCATTTCTTCAAAAATAACAAAGCACACCATGCTCAAAAAGATATAAGTGAAGCACTAGAGCAAGTCCTAGCTCATAAAAGATTTAAGTGAAGCATAGAAAGCAATTCTAACAAGTCATGATATAATTTTGGCTCTCTCAAATAGGTGTGTCCAGCAAGGATTGATGACTTAAAACACAAAATAAAACAAGCAAGGAGACATATCATACAAGATGCTCCAAGCAAAACACATATCATGTGACGAATAAAAATATAGCCTCGAGTAAAATACCGATAATTGTTGGAAGAAAGCGGGGATGCCACTCGGGGGGCATCCCCAAGCTTAGTTGGTTGCTCATTCTTGGATAATAGGTTTGGATGCCGGGGCATCCCCAAGCTTAGGCTCTTACATCCTTCCTTCATCCATTGTAAGATAACCCAAAACTTGAAAACTTCAATCACACAAAACTCAACAAAACCTTCGTGAGATCCGTTAGTGTAAGAAAAATAAATCACTACTATAAGTGTTGTATCAAACCAATTCATATTTTGTTTTTTTATTATATCTACTATATTCCAACTTTTCTATGGCAAAAACTCATCAAATAAAACCATAGAGCCATCAAAATAAGCACACAACATAAAGAAAACAGAATATGTCAAAACAGAACAGTCTGTAGTAATCTGATTTGTTAGAATACTTCTGTAACTCCAAAACTTCTGAAAAACTAGGACAACCTGGATAATTTGTATATTCATCTTCTGCAAAAAGAATTAGCATTTTATCACGTTCTGGTGAATTTTAACAATTATTTTCGTGAGCACAAAGTTTCTGTCTTTTTCAGCAAGATCAAACAACTATCACCCAAGAAGATCCTATTGGTTCTACTTGGCACAAACACTAATTAAAACATAAAAAACACAATCATAACAGTAGTATAATTGTGCAAAAACTCAAGAACAGAAAGCAAAAAGCAAAAATAAATTTTATTCATTGGGTTGCCTCCCAACAAGTGATATAGTTTTACGCCCTTAGCTAGGCATAATGCAAGGATCTAAGTTTTGTCATCTTTGGTTCGAGATCCATAAGATGACCTAATGATTGATTCATAAGGTGGCTTGATTTTTTTCTAGGAAAGTGTTCCATACCTTTCCTCAAAGGAAATTGGAACTTAATATTGCCTTCTTTCATATCAATCACGGCACCGATAGTGCGTAAAAACGGTCTACCAAGAATAATTGGACAAGACGGATTGCAATCAATATCAAGAACAATAAAATCTATGGGCACATAATTCCTATTTGCAAGAATAATAACATCATTAATTCTTCCCATAGGCTTTTTAATAGTAGAATCCGCCAAGTGCAAATTCAAAGAACATTCTTCATGATTGGTAAGACCAAGCACATCACATAAAGATTTCGAAATTGTAGAAACACTAGCACCCAAGTCACACAAAGAAAAACACTCATAATTTTTAATCTTGACTTTGATAGTAGGTTCCCACTCATCATGCAATTTTCTAGGAATTGAAACTTCTAATTCCAACTTTTCTTCCAAAGCTTTCATCATAGCATCAATAATATGTTTAGTAAAAGCTTTGTTTTATTCATAAGCATGGGGTGAATTTAGCATAGATTGCAACAAAGAAATACAGTCAATCAAAGAGCAACTATCATAATTAAAGTCTTTGTAATCCAAAAGAGTGGGTGCATCACTAGCTAAAGTTTTGACCTCTTCAAACCCACTTTCATCAATTTTCTCAACAAGATTTTCACCCTCCGAAATATTGGGACGCCTTCTACCTAAAGTTGACTCTTCTCCAGTCCCTTTTTCATCATTCTTAACTTTACTAAATAGGAATCAATAGGATAAACACCAATCATTTTAAGATCTTCATCATCTTTGCAAGAATAATCACTAGGAAAAGCTTTTTCTAAAAATTCTCTTTTAGCTCTAAGCATAGCAGTTCTTTTCTTGCTTTCATCCATAGAAACATAAAGAGATTTAATTGATTCATCAACCTTAGGCACAAAAAATTTCATCTTGAGATTTTCCACATCACGAGCAATTCTATCAACACTTCTAGAGACATCATCAATCTTGTTCAACTTTTCTTCTATGGAAGTGTTGATAAATTCTTTAATATTATTCTCAAGATCAGAGGTGTTCCTATTATTATTATAAGACTGATTTCCATAGGAATTACCATAATTGTTAGAGGAATTACTAGGAAAAGGCCTAGGATTAAAATTTCCTCTATAAGCATTATTGTTGAAATTATTTCTATAGATAAAATTCACATCAATGGCATCACTATTTTGCTCAATCAAAGTAGACAAAGGCATATCATTAAAATCAATAGGAGCACTTTTACTAGCAACCAATTTCATAAGAGCATCAACTTTATCACTCAAAGAAGAAAGTTCTTCAACCGAATTAACTTTTTTTACTAGTAGGAGCTCTTTCGGTATGCCATTGTGAATAATTTGCCATGGTATTATCAAGAAATTTGGTGGCTTCACCCAAAGTAATTTCCATAAAAGTTCCACCAGCGGTGGAATCTAAAAGATTACGAGAAACAAAATTCAACCCCGCATAAAAATTTTGTATGATCATCCAAAGATTTAACCCATGAGTTGGGCAATTCCTTAGCATCATTTTCATCCTTTCCCAAGATTGTGCAACATGATCATGTTCAAGTTGCTTGAAATTCATGATCTGGGTTCTAAGGGAAATAATTTTTGCGGGCGGAAAATACTTGTGATAAAAGCATCTTTGCACTTGTTCCAAGAATCGACACTATTGCGAGGCAAAGAAGAGAACCAAATTTTTGCAGAATCACGCAAAGAAAACGTAAACAATTTCATCTTGACCACATCATTGTCCACATCTTTTTCTTTTGCATATCGCATAATTCCACGAAGGTATTAAGATGGGACGCGGCATCCTCATTAGGAGTACCAGAAAATTGGTCTTTCATAACAAGATTCAGCAAAGCAGTATTAATATCACAAGTCTCCGCACTAGTGGCAGGAGGAGCAAGCGGAGTGCCAATAAAATCATTGTTGTTGGTATTTGAGAAATCACATAATTTGGTGTTATCTTGAGTCATGATGACCACACAACAAGACTGCACTCAAAAACAGATCTGGCAAGAAAACGGCGAACGGAAAAAAAAAGAGGCGAATAAAACGGCAAATTTTTGTGAAGTGGGGGAGAGCAAAACGAGAGGCAAATGGCAAATAATGTAAATTGCAAGGAGATGAGATTTGTAATTAGGAACCTGGTTATGTTGAAGATTCTCCCCGGCAACGGCGCCAGAAATTCCTTTTGATGTCGCTTGAAGCTACGTTGGTATTTCCCCAAAGAGGAAGGGATGATGCAGCACAGCGGTGGTAAATATTTCCCTCAGATATGAAACCAAGGTTATTGAACCAGTAGGAGAACCAAGCAACACAACGTAAACAGCCCCTGCACACAAATAACAACCACTCGCAACCCGACGTGTTCAAGGGGTTGTCAATCCCTTTCGGGGTACGGCGCCAGAAATGGTGCGTGGACGGGATAAAGTTGTAATAGATTGAAATAATACATCGCAAATAAAATAAAATGCAGCAAAGTATTTTGTATTTTTGGTTTAATAGATCTGAATAAAAATGCAAAGGAAAAATAGATCGCAAGCAAATATATGAGAAATAAGACCCGGGGGGGCGTAGGTTTCACTAGTGGCATCTCTCGAGAAAAATAGCAAACGATGGATAAACAAATTACTGTTGGGCAATTGATAGACCTTCAAATAATTATGACGATATCTAGGCAATGATCATTACATAGGCATCACGTCCAAGATTAGTAGACCGACTCCTACCTGCATCTACTACTATTACTCCACACATCGACCGCTATCCAGCACGCATCTAGTGTATTAAGTTCATGGAAAAACGGAGTAATGCGATAAAAACGATGACATGATGTAGACAAGATCCGTTTATCTATATGGCGGTAGATATAGATCTCGTCTTTTTATCCTTAGTAGCAACGATACATACGTGTCAGTTCCCTTTCTGTCACTGGGGCGAGCACCGTAAGATCGAACCAACTACCGGGCACCTCTTCCCATTGCAAGATAAATAGATCAAGTTGGCCAAACAAAACCGAAATGTCGGAGAAGAAATACGAGGCTATAAGAGATCATGCATATAAGAGATCAAAGAAACTCAAATAACCTTCATGGATATAAAAAGATATAACTGATCATAAACTCGAAGTTCATCAGATCCCAACAAACACATCGCAAAAGAGTTACATCATATGGATCTCCAAGAGACCATTGTATTGACAATTCAGCGAGAGAGAGAAAGCCATCTAGCTACTAACTACGGACCCGAAGGTCTACAAAGAACTACTCACGCATCATCGGAGAGGCACCAATGGAGGTGGTGAACCCCATCCGAGATGGTGTCTAGATTGGATCTGGTGGTTCTGGACTCTGCGGCGGCTGGATGAATATTTCGTTGACTCCTTTAGGGTTCTGGTATTTTTGGGGTATTTATAGAGCAAAGAGGCGGTCCGGGGGGCACCCGAGGTGGGCACAACCCACCAGGGTGCGCCTGGGCCTCCTGGCGCGCCCTGGTGGGTTGTGCCCCCCTCGGGGTACCCCCCGGGTGCAACCAGGGGCCCATAAAAAATCATAGTGGAGTTTCGTGGCATTTGGACTCCGTTTGATATTGATTTCCTGCGATGTAAAAAACATGGAAAAAACAGCAACTGGCACTGGGCACTATGTCAATAGGTTAGTACCAAAAAATGATATAAAATGACTATAAAATAATTATAAAACATCCAAGATTGATAATAAAACATCATGGAACAATAAAAAATTATAGATACGTTGGAGACGTATCAATGAGCAACCTCGCCGAGTCCCTTGAAAGCACGTCCGTCTACATGAACACGAGCTTCTTCAACTGGAGCCAAGGATGGGGTCCCGACCAGCTGCCACCACAATTATCTCACCGGCTCGGGCTTGCAAAAGCTTAAGGTTGCGGGAGATCACTACCACGTCCACGTCAAGGTGTGACGGTATTATTATTTATAAATTGCAATGAGGTTGTACTTCAGCTCGCTGAGCTTCAAACACTCGTGTTGATTTGTTCCAACACTTTGCTTTTTATTTACTTTTGTTTTTCTTTTCGCCGTTTGCAAGTTAGTTTTGACCCCCACCCCCCAACAAAAAAATAAATAAATTTATAAGTTGATCTACGCCGAATAACGAGGAATTCAAGCTTAAGGAAGCACGTGCATATCTGAAATTGTCATATCTTTGGCTCCATTTTGGACCGTATTCATATCTATTTTGATTGTTTTGGAGAGGGCCATCCAATGGTGGCATCCAATCATAAATTTGACTTCATCAAGCCACTCTTTAAGCATCAACAGGCCCCACACGTCCCTCCAGCATCGATCAATAATAGAGCCCCATTTTGAAGGAGCTTAGTCTCTATCTCTACTACTTAAAAAGAACGGAAGGTTCCCATTTCACCTTTCTTCCCACCACCCCTTCGTCCAACCTTCCATGTATATGATTATCAATCACCTTAATTTACTTACCTTCTGAACTAATTTCTCTATACTTCTTAAAAAGAACGTAAGGTTCCCATCTCACCTTTCTTCCCACCATCCCTTCGTCCAACATTTCATGTATATGATGACCAATCACCTTAATTTACTTACCTTCTGAACCAATTCCACTTTAATTTACTTACCAAACTTCTAATCAAAATATAAGGTAATTTACAGTCAGAATTTGATGAACATTTATTTACACAATCGCATTATAATTGACATGTAAATCACAAGCTAATGTAGTAGAATATTTATATCCGTTGTAACGCACGGGCATTGTTCTAGTACCTTTAGAGATTAACATGATCTCATTTTAGGGGTTAGAACTCTTCGGTCAAAGTCAACAAAGAGGAATCTGGAGCCTGAAAAAAT
Source organism: Triticum aestivum (assembly GCF_018294505.1). NCBI lineage: Eukaryota > Viridiplantae > Streptophyta > Magnoliopsida > Poales > Poaceae > Triticum > Triticum aestivum. The sequence goes on along the minus strand of NC_057814.1, from coordinate 574,057,700 downwards.
CCCTCTATGATGGAAAGAGATTAACATGATCTCATTTTGTTCGTTTGTGGTATTATCGTAAGGCACCGGCGATCAGACTCTTTACCATGCTGAACGAGTGACACGCTACAAAATCGCACCCTAATCGAGAACGTTTCTTTCTGCAACACGGAGATGTCATGAGCCTCTTTGAAGCTAGCCAGGTCACCAGGATTCGGAACTGAATTTCCACATGCTCCAAGATGCGCGGTCGGCAGGGGACGAGAGAGTGGGGCCCAAGATGCACTCACCTGAATCAGTTCCGCAACTTGGACTCATTCGGAGCCAACTGGGCAAGGCAGAGCAGAGTATCGGATCACATCACATCTCATCACGCATAGAATTCGTTGTGCTGCCCGTCTCCAACCAAATCGCATCGAATTCTCATCATGGAATCCGTGGATCTCGTTCCGGTGTTCGTCGGTCGTGCGCGTGTGTGATCAGTCCCAAGTGCCTTGTCGCTGCACCAACCGCGCGGCCCTGCTAAAGCAGTTATGCGCGGAGAGGATCGCTGTCATATAAACTCGGTCCCCAATGGCTGCGCGAGGCCGAGACCAACCCCCTCCCCCGACTCCGCGGAGCACGAATCCAGGGTCGGTTACAGATTCCCATTCCTATCCCGGCTCCTGCTCCTGGTCCGGGGATGACCGGGGAAATCAAGAACCCCGACGGCGACAAGGCGGCGGCGGCGGCGGCGCCGGCCGATGACGGCGGCGGAGCGGGAGGAGGAGGAGGAGGAGGAGGGGCCGGACATGGCAAGAAGGGCGGCAAGAACAAGCTGTCCCTGGTCCCGCTCATCTTCCTCATCTTCTTCGAGGTCGCCGGCGGGCCCTACGGCGCCGAGCCGGCGGTGCAGTCGGCGGGGCCCCTCTTCGCGCTGCTCGGCTTCTTGATCTTCCCCTTCATCTGGGCCATCCCGGAGTCGCTCGTCACGGCCGAGCTCTCCACCGCGATGCCCGGGAACGGCGGCTTCGTCGTCTGGGCGGACCGCGCCTTCGGCCCCGTCTCGGGCTCCCTCATGGGCACCTGGAAGTACGTGTCGGGGGCCATCAACGGCGCCGCCTTCCCCGCGCTCTGCGCCGACTACCTCGCCCGCGTCGTCCCCGCCGTGGCCGACGGCGGCGCGCGGGTGGCCACCATCGTCACCTTCAACGTCGCGCTCTCCGTGCTCAACTACACCGGCCTCAGCGTCGTGGGGTGGTCCGCCGTGGCGCTGGGGGTCGCCTCGCTGTCGCCGTTCGTGCTCATGTCCGGCATCGCGCTGCCCAAGATCCGGCCGCACAGGTGGGCGGCCACCGCCGGCGACAAGGACTGGAAGCTCTTCTTCAACACGCTGTTCTGGAACCTCAACTACTGGGACAGCGTGAGCACGATGGCCGGCGAGGTGGAGAACCCCGGCAGGACGTTCCCGACGGCGCTCATGTCGTCCGTGGCCATGACGTCCCTCGGGTACCTGCTGCCGCTCATGGCGGCCACCGGCGCCGTCGACGCGCCGCCGGAGCAATGGGGGAACGGCTTCTTCGCCGACGCCGCAGGTAATCATCAATTCACTCATCATTTCGATTATTAAATCAACGCAAAACGCATTGCTTTACAACCGTGTTGCTTGCAAGTTGCAACATCACGTTGGCAGCCGTTATATTTCTGTCGATCCACTACAGCTATTGATTGGTATTGTTCTCTACATATTAATGCGTATTTCCATGATCATACTAGTACACCAGATGGATGGATTTGGTAACAGTTCTTTAGTGTTGTTGGGATTGCAAATGATTCGTTCCCTTTTGGCATAAAGAATCGTAGGATATTGTTGCATGTTGTGCACACATACTCTGCATTCACCACGAGTCCACGACCGTATGAGCAACTTGCAAGTTCATGTTACAGATATGTTCAGCCAAGTTTTTTTATGTTCTTAAACTGAAATTGTAGACATTGCAAGTGTTCTGGTAGCATGTTCAGTACCATTCGGCCTATGGCATGTGTGAAGTGTGACAGTACTGAAGATGCAAGACAAAATTAACTTTTTTTTTGTCTACAAAAAAGGTTTTCTTCACAAAAGGCAAGAGTACCATTTGGCCACAAACCATCTGTGACACGGTTAATGTCACTGAAATGCAGGCACGATCGCTGGCGACTGGCTCAAGTACTGGATCGAGGTGGGCGCGGTGCTCTCCTCCATCGGCCTCTACTCGGCGACACTAAGCAGTGCGGCATTCCAGCTTCTTGGAATGGCGGACCTAGGCCTCCTCCCCCGCGTGTTCGCGCTCCGCGCCCCAATCTTCAATACTCCCTGGGTCAGCATCGTGGTCACCAGCCTCATCACCCTCGGCATGTCCTTCTTCAGCTTCAACAACATCGTGGCCGCTGCCAACTTCCTCTACAGCCTTGGCATGCTCCTCGAGTTTGCCACCTTCGTTTGGCTTCGGATCAAACGGCCCGAGATGTCGCGCCCCTACCGTGTACCGCTACGACTACCAGGCATCGTTGTCCTCTGCCTCGTCCCCTCGGGGTTCCTTGTCTTCGTCATGGCCATCGCTGGCTGGAAGGTGTATGCCATCAGCGCTATGTTCACTGCGGCAGGCCTCGGGGTGTATTACCTCATGAAGTTTTGTAGGGCGAGAGGGTTCCTCAAGTTTGGCACTGTTGATGGCGAGGGTTTGATGTATGAGCGTCATGAGGAGAGGGGAAATGTCGGTGTTTGAGGGTTGTGATTCTCTTTGTATCACACAAACAACACTGATTTGATGGGTGCAATCATGACATGTAGTAAGTTGCAAGCCGACCGTTTCTCTCCTTTTCTTTCGTGCGCAGAGCAGCGAAATAGCGTTTTTCATAGTTACTAGAATATACTTCGCTGCGCCGCTTTTATGGCTTTTCTTCGTACATATCATTGCTTTTCTCTTTTCTTGGTGGATCTTTGTTTGCTGGCTAATATCCGATGGGTTATTCATTTCTTGGGCTGCTAGGTTGTTGAGTCGAGCACTCTCCTTTTGCAGATTATGTTTTTCTAAGAGGTTTTATGTGGTAGGAGAGAAGCATTGCTTGGTTATGCTTTGTTTGGACTGTATATTACTGGATGACAGTCGATGGTAGCTTCCTTATACACATGCTCCATACATTATGAAACCAAAAAAAACTTTACAATTCATAAATCTTCTATGACACCTAGTTAGATCATGGCTTGGTGAACCATATAGAAAGGGCATCTCCAACGCCGACCCTCAAACCTCCCGCATCCGGCCGGACCACGCTGTCCGGATCGCGGAAGCCATCCAACGCGGTTCTGTATCGGTCCATGGCATTGCCGGACGTACTTTTTCCCGCAAACCGGAGATAAATGTCGGGGGGGGGGGGGGGGGGGGGGGCTTTGCTGGAGTTCAGAACGCTCCCACGCCCGCTTCTGACCGCCCTGGCCCACCCAAACCCCCCTTCTCCCTCCCGCGCGCGCTTACCACCCGGCGTCAGCTGTCTGCATTCATGCTGCTGTAGAGCAAGCCGCTCCACATTAAGGATGGCTCAAAGCGGACCCGACCTCTCACTGCCTCCACCATTGAAGTGGCACACCGGCCGAGGGCGTCGCCCGCTGCACGCCCGGCTGAACATGCCTCATCGCCGCATTCAAACGCCTCCATTAAACCCGCGTGGAAGACGAGAAACCTACTCCGGCCACGTCTGGTCACGAGCGGGCCGGCATTAGACGCAACGTCGGGCAAGCTCCTCCCGTCCGCCCTCTATTTAAATAAGGCCATACGCTGGGCAAGAATCGCACCACTTCGCTGCTCCCCATCTCCTCCTCCATCATTTTCTCCATCCTTTCAATGGCATCCGACGAGCAGGAAGAGCAGTTCTCTAGCATATGAACCGGCTGGGTGGCCAATCGAGACGGTCGGATACAAGCGTGGCAGCTCGCTGCTCCACCTCCCTCGCCTAGCCCAAAGGATAAAGTTATCACCCCCAAGCCGGTGCGTGGTTCAGCAACTCGCCGCTCCAAGCCAGCTCGCGGAGGAGTGGCGAGTTGCTCCACGGCAGCACGGCGACACGGGCATCGTCGCTGTCGTGGACGACGCTGCGTCATACCACGCCTCCTGTGCCTGCGACCGCGCCATCCGCCGCAACGTGCTCGTAACCGTGCCCTGTCGGCAAAGAAAGAAGTCGGTTGCACGGTGATCGACGAGTCAGTGGCCAGCGTGTCCGCGTCCACCGCCAACATCGAGGGAAAGTAGAACACGGGATTCCCGCCGCCGCATGGGTCCCAGGAAGGCCACCGTTGGCGCGTCGCCGGCTTGCACAACCGGGGACTTGCCCGGTTCTTCAGCGCAGGCCATCGTTGACCCCCGATTGGGCTCCACGGAAGCGGAGGCGCCCCCCTTCCCCTCTGGCTGAAGCATTAGCCGACGGTTCCACTCGGATGAGCGGTGGGGAAGCGAGCCGCCCTTTGCGTTGAAGCATATATCTTTAGGGCTCTCCGCAGTCCGATGAGTGGGCTGCCGGACATGAGGAAGACAAAAGGGATCCGCCGCGACCGGTCGAAGATAGTGTAGTGTATCTGTGTCATGGGTGTGAAGCTCCGTGCGACCGTACGTGCAGATAGGTTTACCTTTTTAGTTAAAATATGTCCAAAACGTAAACATTTTCATCGGGTTTGTATGAATTCCGTCATGTTTATATGAAATCCGGCTGTGTTTGAACGATCCGATTAGTTTGAATTGTTGGCTGGTTGTATGCGTCAGTGTTGGATGGTGGCCTCCCGCATCCGTATCCATGGTCTGGTCCCAAGCTTTCACGGACGGATGTAGAAGGAAATTTGCGGGTCGCTGTTGGAGATGCTCTGAGAGCTAAAAAGAAACCTTTTCCAAATAGTGGCATGAAATTATCAAGCCCCTCTACTAGGCTTCCAGAGAGAACTACACATGTTCCGTGAGATCTTCTCTTCACTGAGGCACGAAGGGTTTTCCTTTATGATAATAGTAAGTATATATGCCCACACGTTGCCATGGGAACCAAATATTTTTTAGCACAATGAGAGGACCAAACAAGATAAATGTTGATGCAAAGCAAATAGACAAAGTAAAATGATGACTTGGTTATATAAAGCGACATTTTTTGGTCATTTATTAAACTGGCAAAATAGGTATGTGCCGTAATTGTTTTTTGCTTTATTAACCCAGTTTGATTGATATTTATTTGTCTATGGGCAGAGAATTTATTGCCATTTATTGAGTTACCAAAAATGTCTGACATATATTAAGTTTTATCATAAGAAACAATTTATTTATGAATCATAAATTTATTTCTATACATCGTAGATAAGATCTGGTTTACTGGTTACCAAAGATTGGTTTGTTGAAATCTAGAAGGCATGAAAACCCGAGAAAAAACGATGATGAGTGGAACGTTGGACGCAAACAAAGTGAAACATGGTATCTTGCATTATTTGTAAGTAGGAGTAGTATATATATAACAGATATAGATATTTTGATTTTGATTAGATCAAATTTAGATTACATTAGATCGGGATTTAGGTTTAGATTGGAGAGATGTCCATGTTTCAAAACATTATTCACAATTTCAAAAATGTTCCCCGTTGTTCAAGAAAATGTTTTGAACTTCGCGGGTCGCTGTTGGAGATGCCCTGAGAGCTAAAAAGAAACCTTTTCCAAATAGTGGCATGAAATTATCAAGCCCCTCTACTAGACTTCCAGAGAGAACTACAGATGTTCCATGAGATCTTCTCTTCACTGAGGTGCGAAGGGTTTTCCTTTATGATAATAGTAAGTATATGTGCCCACGCGTTGCCCCGGGAACCAAATATTTTTTTAGCACAATGAGAGGACCATACAGGATAAATCTTGATGCAAAGCAAATAGACAAAGTAAAATGATGATTTGGTTATATAAAGCGACATTTTTTGGTCATTTATTAAACTGGCAAAATAGGTATGTGCCGTAATATTTTTTGCTTTATTAACCCAGTTTGATTGATATTTATTTGTCTACGGACAGAGAATTTATTGCCATTTATTTAGTTAACAAAAATGTCTGACATATATTAAGTTTTCTCATAAGAAACAGTTTATTTATGAATCATAAATTTATTTCTATACATCATAGATAAGATCTGGTTTACTGGTTACCAAAGATTGGTTTGCTGAAATCTAGAAGGCATGAAAACCCGAGAAAAAACGATGATGAGTGGGACGTTGGACGCAAACAAAGTGAAACATGGTATCTTGCATTATTTTTAAGTAGGAGTAGTATATATATATAACAGATATCGATATTTTGATTTTGATTAGATCAAATTTAGATCACATTAGATTGGGATTAGGTTTAGATTGGAGAGATGTCCATGTTTCAAAACATTATTCACAATTTCGAAAATGTTTCCCGCTGTTCAAGAAACTGTGTTGAACTCCCCCCCCCCCCCCCCCCCCCCCAAAAAAACAATGTGCTACAGGTTCACTACATTGTCACTTAGTCGCTAGATTACGTGCATAAAAAAACCGAAATCACTATGCACACGACACTTTGGTGGACGATTTGTAGACGAAGCTGTGATCGATGGCTATAACCCCATCGATCCAAAGTGATGGGTGCCTGTTAACATGTGTCGTGCATAAATCGGCTACAGATCGTCGTCGCTGAAGCAGTGCTAATGGGCCGTCCCGTCGGCTCCGGCCTGACGCAAAATGCGTCATATAGAGACTCCCAGAAATAGGGGCGCGCCTATTCCTCGCGTTATGCGAGACGAGGGTGAACCCTCGCCCTAGACGGAGCCACAGATGGGCCAGCCCAGCCGCATGGGCGGCCGCGACCTATTTTTTTTCCTGTTTTCCGTTCTTGCTTTTTGCTTTATTTTGTACTTAAATATTACACACACACGCGCGCGCGCGCGCACACACACACACACATATCAAAAATGTTGAACAAGTAATTGAAAAATGTTGAATAAGTATTAAAAATATTAAACTAGTATTTGAAAAATGTTGAAAAAGTACTTGAATAATGTTGAATAAGTATTACAAGATGTTCAACGATTATTTGGAAAATATTGAACAAGTATTTGAAAATGTTGAATAAGTAGTAAAAATGTTGAACATGTATTTGAAAAATGTTAAACGAGAATTTGAAAAATGTCGAAAGAGTATTTAAAAAATGTTGAAATTAGTATTAAAATGTTGAACAACAATTTTAAAAATGTTGAACAAGCATTCAGAAAATGCTGAAGGTATATACAAAAAATGTTGACCACTTACTAAAAAATGTTTTTCACACGTAGGAAATTGTAGAGTGAAAATGGAAAAAATTAAGAAAAACAAAAAAATGGAGAAGAAAAAAGAAAACCAAAAAAATGAACAAAAACAAAATGCAAGAAAAGAAAAACGAAGAAACAAAATGCAAGAAATAATGAAAAAAATAAAGAAACAAAAGAAAACAGGAAAAATGGCTGGAATAGCCTCAAGTACGACACGCCCTCAAATTACCATGAGAGGGACCTAGGTGACGCGGCTAGCAGCACCCGAGATCTACCTGGAGACCTAAAAAAAAGTAGCACTTCATAAGGGATCGAACCTAGGACCACGCGTTGCAGAAAATGTGCTATTATCAGTTGTGCTAGCAAGCGCTCCTGGATATAGTATAGCGCAAAAGCCTTAAGAACCAAAACTAGCGAGATCCGAATATTTTTGAAATTTAAAACGCAAAATATTTGTTTTGGAAAAACCAAAATGTATTACGAAACACGAACACTTTTCACAATTGTGTATAATTTAATAAAAAATAAGACATTTTTGATAAATGGGATTTGTTTTTGAAAATAATGACCAATTTTTCGAAACAAAACTTTTTTCGGAAACTCTCGATTTTTCTTAAAACCAAGAATTTTTACGAAAAACCAGGAACATTTTTAGAAATTCCCAAGAAAATGGAGCACGGACATTTTTTAAGACAGGAACATTTTTTTGAAAATAACCAAAATTTTGAACGCGGATATTTTTTGCAAACTGGAACTTTTTTCGACACAATAGAACAAAATTTGAAAATATGAACATTGTTTTTGAAATTTACAAACAATAATTTAAAGAAGAACATGTTTTGAAACTTATGGACAATATTTTAAAACACAAACATTTGTAAAACAAAGTTGAACATTTTTTGGAAACGGGAACAAATTTTCACTCCCCAGATTTTTTTTTTGGAACATGACCAATTTTTTAAATTTGCGGCCAATTTTTTATATAGAATTAGTTATTGAAATCCCCATTTTTTCTGAACAGTTATGAAAGTTTTGAACAAAAATGTAAAGAAAAGAAAAGGAACATAAATGAAAAAAGAAACAAAATATAAAAAAACCATAAGAAACTGAAAAAACAAGTAAAAAATGGTTCAGGAACCTTCTCGAATGTCCCCCAAACGGAAACAACCAGGGTTGAAACCTTCCAGAATGTTCCGAAAACCCCATGCTATGTACTCGCCGCTTGTAAATGGCCCGACCCAGTTCGATCGCTAGCTTGATCGAGTTTGTGCAAACAATCGACTACTTGGCACAGAATGTGTCAAATAGGAAAACGAAATCACTAATTAACAAGCACTTTTTGCAAAGGTCACTCCCACCTACTAAGTTGCGACAAGTGGCGCTCTACCGTGAATTTTGCATAAGCAAATCCGTGCCTCTCGCGAAAGCAAACCCGTACCTCTCGCGGAAGGAAAAAAAGAAAATACATTTTTTTTGTTTCCAAGAAGCACGGTCAATATGTTTTTTCATTTCCGAGAGGCATGGCCGTGCCTCTCGCGGAAGCAAATTTGTGTCTCTCATGGAAGAAAAAGAAAAAGAAAACACATTTTTTCCAGTTTTGTTGCGGAAGTAAAAAACACATTTTTTTTCGATTCCGAGAAACATGGCCATGCCTCTTGCGGAAGCAAACCCATGTCTCTCCCGGAAGCCAAAAAAACACACATTTTGCACGCCAAATAAAATTTTAATTTTTTTCCCAAAGCTAAGAAAGAAAGATGGAAAAATGAAAACCTAAAAAAACCATCTAAAAGGTTAAAAATGCGTGCGAAAAATAAAAATAAAATAAAATCCAGAGGGCGCACTCTCAGCCACCCCTAGTGACCCTTGAGGAGGCTCCCGAAGGAGCGCTCCTTCGTTAGTTGCTCCTATAGAAAAAGCGTTGCTTCATGCGAGATAGAGCGCAGAATGGGCCAGCCCAGCGGGGAACAGAGGCCTTCAGCTCTATTTTTTTCCTTTATTCACAGTTTTGTTTTATACTTTTACTTATGTTTCTAAATATTCTACATATATCCATATATAAATCACTTTATATACGTAATTGAAATATGTTGATCATGCATTTAGAAAATTTTAAATGTTATACAATTTTTTTATATACACAAAAAGTATACATTGTGTATGGAAAAAGTGGCATCAAAACATGTATATGAAAAAACATTAATCATGTATTTAAAAAGTGAAACATGTATATAAATTTTTCCGTATACACACAAAAAAGTGCAAATTGCGTATGTGAAAAATTGGACATCGAAACGTATATATAAAATATGTTAATGATTTATTTAAAAAATGTTCAACATGTATAAACAATATTGCTGATGGTCATAAAAAATTGTACAATGTGTATGGAAAAAATTAGACATAGGAACTTAAATATGTTTAGAAAATGTCTATCATGTTACTGTTTTGTACAAAATTTAACAATGTGTATATAAAATATTTAAAAAATTATAAGGTGTATATGAAAAATATTAACCACGTACTTAAAAAATGTTAGGCATGTGTATATAAAATGTTTCAGAAGTATACAAAAAAATGTACAATGTGTCACCAAAAAGGTAGAGATCATAAAAATACTCTCTCCGTTTCTAAATATATGCCTTTTAAGAGATTTCAATATGGACTACATACAGATGTATATAGACATATTTTGGAGTGTGGATTCACTCATTTTCCCCATATGTTGTCCATATTGGAATCTCTAAAAGATCTTATGTTTAGGAACAGAGGTCGTATGTTAAATGGTAATCATGCATTAAAAAAGATGTTAAACGGGTGTATAAAAAATGTTCTTGATGTTTCAAACATGTAGAATGAAACCAAAAAATGAAAAAAAGGAAAAACAATGAAAATACTAAAAACCGAAAAAGAAACAAAGGAAACCAAAGAAAAAGAAACTAATGAAAACCAATGCAAAAGAATGAAGAAAAAGTGAAAACCAAGAAAGATAGAAACAAACCCGATGAAAAACAAGAAAGAAACAAACAAACCCATGAAAAAAGAAGACAACAAGAAAGAAAAGAAAAAAAAAACCAATGAAAACTACGGAAGAAACAATAGAAAATTAAATAAAAATGAAGAAAATAGAAAACCGAAGTATAGCAAGGAAAACTAGTGAAGAAATAAAAAATCCAATGAGAAAAGAAAGGGAAACAAAAAAAAGAACAAACGGATCAGCGCGCCGACTGAAGGATCGACCGACCAAGAAACATCCTACTTGGTCGGTGAGGGAGTCCTGGACTAAGGGGTCCTCGGGCGTCCGGTCTGTTAGCCATGGGCCGGACTGATGGGCTGTGAAGATACGAAGACCGAAGACTGCACCCGTGTCCGGATAGGACTCTCCTTGGCGTGGAAGGCAAGCTTGGCGACCAAATATGTAGATTCTTTTCCTTTGTAACCGACCTTGTGTAACCCTAGATCCTCCCGGTGTCTATATAAACCGGAAGGCTTAGTCCGGAAGGAGGGAGACTCATTACCATAGTCATACGGGCTAGACTTCTAGGATTTAGCCATCGCGATCTCATGGTAGATCAACTCTTGTAATACTCATATTCATCAAGATCAATCAAGCAGGAAGTAGGGTACGAACTTGGGTAAACATCGTGTCCCCTGTCTCCTGTTACCATCGACCTTAGATGCACAGTTCGGGACCCCCTACCCGAGATCCGCCGGTTTTGACACCGACATTGGTGCTTTCATTGAGATTTCCACTGTGCTGTCGACAAAAAGGTCCGATGGCCCCTTCAATCGTCGATAGTGACGCTGTCCAAGGAGAAACCTTCCTCCCCGGACAGATCTTCGTGTTCGGTGGCTTTGCACTGCGGGCCAACTCGCTTGGCCACCTGGAGCAGATCAACAGCTACGCCCCTGGCCATCAGGTCAGTTTCGGGAGCTTGAATTACGTTGGCGGACATCCGTGGAGATTTGATCTTCGCCGGATTCGAGACCACGGCAACCGCGCCTGGTCACCTTGACGAGCATGACCTAAATCTGTCGTCAGACCGCTTCCAGGAGATAGCTCCTGCAACCACTCTGGCCTTAGATCCAGAGCACACTGCGGCATCCAAGGATGGGAGGCTCGACCCCACCACGGAGGCCACGGATTTCCCGGCGTTGGAGCCGCACATAGACTTAACCTCACACAATATCTGTGTCACCGGAACTCCGGACTCTTCTCCGGGTATAAGTTCCGAACCACGTGAGTCCGCGGATACCGAGCTTGATCGTTTAGCGATCTTCGAGTTCAGCGGCGCAGACATCTTCCAGCACTCGCCCTTGGGCGATGTGCTGAACTCATTAAAGAACTTGTCCTTGGCGGGGGACCCACAGTCGAACTATGTACGGTTAGAACTAGGGGCTGATGACGGGGAATTTTGCTTCCCACCCGCCACCCACTCCATAGCCACTGTCGAGGACTTAGCTGACATGCTTGATTACGGCTCCGAGGACATCGTCAGTACAGACGACGATGCCGACAAAGAGTAGGGCCAAAACCCGCCACTCATTGGGCGACGGACGGCCACTTCTTCCTACAACGTATACATGGTGGATACACCCAAAGAAACTAACAACGATGACAAAGAGGATCCAGTTGAAGATAAACCTCCTGAGACAAAGCCCAGTCACCGACGTCAGCGGCGCCGCTGTAAGTCACGTCGTACAAAAGACAACAACACCGGCACCGGAGAAAACAATACTCCGGACGATGCCGAAGACAATGAAGACCCTGTGGGAGCAACCTCTGAATAGGATGAACAGGCCATACACGAAGACACGGAGGACAGTAACTATCTTCCGCTCTCCGAGGAGGAGGAAAGCCTCGGCAACGAGGATTTCATCGTGCCCGAGGAACCTCTCGAGCAGGAGCGCTTCAAGCGCCGGCTAATAGCCATTGCAAGAAGCCTGAAAAAGAAGCAGCTACAGCTCCAAGCGGACCAAGATCTGCTCAATGATAGGTGGACCGAAGTCCTGGCCACCGAAGAACACAGCCGTAGTGGCCCAGTCAAAAGCTACCCGAAGCGTAGATTGCTACCCCAGTTCGATGACGAGGCGCTGGAGCCCGTACCACAACTTGGTCCGGATAAAGCGGCAACTCAGGCCGAACACCAGACCACCCCACCTCGCTGTAAAGGCAAGAATAAAACAGCTCGGGGGCGTACATACGACCTTCGACAAGACTTGGGCAGTAGAGCAGGACACGCAAGATCGGTTTACGGATCGCGAAGACGTGCCTCGACACATGACAACGGCTACCTATTCGGACGTGACAAACCTAGCCACGCCCGGGCAGAAAACTGCAAATGGACTCCATCGGAGGTACGCCGCAGTGTGGCCCAGCATAGAGGCGCCGCACACCCAATTTGCTTCACGGACGAAGTAATGGAGCATGAATTTCTAGACGGGTTCAAACCCATGAATATCGAATCATACGACGGAACAACGGATCCCGCGGAGAGGACTTCCTCCTCCATATCCACATGGCCCGCGGAGATGACCTTCATGCCATCAAATACCTACCACTAAAACTCAAAGGACCAGCTCGGTACTGGTTAAACAGTCTGCCGGAAAATTCTATCAGCAGCTGGGAAGATTTGGAAGGCGCCTTTCGCGACAACTTCCAAGGAACATATGTCCGGCCACCGGATGCCGATGACTTAAGTCACATGTCCAACAGCCCGGAGAGTCAGCCAGGAGGCTCTGGACTAGGTTCTTAGTTAAAAAGAACCAACTCGTCGACTGTCCGGACGCGGAAGCCCTTGCGGCCTTCAAGCACAACGTCCGAGATGAATGGCTAGCACGCCACCTCGGTCAAGAAGGACCTAAATCCATGACAACCCTTACCGCTTTAATGACCCGCTTTTGCGCGGGAGAGGACAGCTGGCTCGCTCGTAGAAGAAACAACACCGGCGACCTGGGCACCTCCGAAGCCTGAGACGGCAATGGCAAGCCATGGCGAAACAAACACAATAGTCGCAATGATAATGAAAGATCATGTGACACAGCGGTCAACGCCGGATTTAACAATCCCAAACCCGGTCAACGAAAAAAGTCATTCAAGGCGAATCGAGACGGACCATCCAACCTAGACAGGATATTGGACCGACCCTGCCAGATTCACGGCCACCCCGATAAACCAGCTAATCATAGCAACAGAAACTGTTGGGTCTTCAAGCAGGCCGGCAAGCTCAACGCCGAACACAAGGGGAGGAGGCCGCCAGGCGATAGGGACGACGGAGAGGATCGACCAATCCCGGAACAGAAATAGCAGTTCGGCTTCTGCCGCCTGCCGCATATACCTGCAATATTTGTACCGCGCATACATCACTATGCACTCAAGATACCATGGGCATAGGCGGAAGCACAATACGGACAAGCCCGCAAGCATTCCCGTAACATTTTTTATCTACTTCCTTTTTTCTTTCTTTTTTATCTCTTAAAAACAGGTGATGCAAAGGACAAAAATCCAAACTGACTCTATCGGAGTTCGGATCCGTACACTCACCTCAGGGGTTACTTCCATCAAGGATTCCCTCTCGCCGAGGACAGGCGGCGCAGACGTGCGACAGGAGGTCCAAAATAACTTTTTGTAGACCGCACTCTTTATTTCGAGCCTGTAATATGCCTTTTTCCTCCGCCTTCGACCCCGGGCATGTCAAATAGCCGGGGTTGTGGTTTTTATATATATAAAGTAATCATCGGCATATCGCTCAGGTCCCAGTAAACATTATCCGAATTAATCATTCGTGTCTTTTCGCCAATGAATATGGCCCCTATGGTTGTCTCACAGATATACCTCGGCACAACCGGCCAGGGGCTCGGTATGGGAACAAATGAGTTGCCAACAAAGTCCGAACAGCTTTCACAGCGTACTTCTGCGTCGCGAGTTTGGCCCTATATGCATCAGGTCCGAATCATGCCTTGGGTCAATGGTTGGGTTGCCCGGCTCCTGTGCTTGCTACCTTACGTTCCGCTCTATCGGCTAGGGTAGTAAAGGGAGAACTACTGCGATTGTGCTTCCAGCTCGTCTGGTCAAGCACCTCAGTAGAGAAAGCCGAAAACCGACTGTCATGATGCTGCGAGAGCTGGTCAACCACTCGATGACTTATCGGAATCTATCACGATTCCCTCCGTATTACACGAAGGACCTTTTTTTCAGGTCATATATGTAGCGCACCACATTGGAATAAGCCGTACACATACTAGGGGCTATATCGTAGTCCCCCCTGTAAAACTCCTATGGCTAAGTGAAAGTGTTAACGTCCTATAGTCTGATTGCCTGGTTCGCCGCATCATCACCTCCTCCATGGACCAAGACGTTGGATCAAGAGTGATTAAATGCTTTCACGAACACCCCTGTACTTCCTACGAGGGGGCTGAAGCCGACGACTGGAAAACTTCCAGATTATATTAAAACGGCCGCACAGGAGGAACATAAGCTTTCAGGCAAAATATAAAAATAGATTAACTATAAAATTATCTTTTACAATTCTCATACACCTCACTCGAATATTATGTCTTTCGAGCATTGACCCTCTATTAAGCGGGCGACCTCTAAGACGTCTTTAAAATAATACTCTGGTGCATAACGGTCCTTGCCCTTGGGTGGACTCTTTGCCGCAACTTCGACGGCCCTCATCTTCCCCCAGAATGTCTTGACTCGGGCAAAGGCCATCCGTGCACCCTCAATGCACGCCGACCGCTTCACAGCGTTGATACGTGGCACCACATCAACGAGCCGCTGCACCAAGCCAAAGTAGCTATTCGGAACAGGCTCAGTCGGCCACAGCCGGATTATGACGTTCTTCATGGCAACGCTGGATATCCTATGAAGCTCGGCCCATTGAGACATTTGTTCATTCAGCAACAGAGGGCGCTTTGACGCACCAAATTGTGACCAGAAAAGCTTCTCCGTTGCGTATCCCTCTCGCACTTGATAAAACTGCACCGCATCGGAAGAACTCTTCGGCAAGTCTAAAAACTCGTCCGGAGAACTCCACACTTGGTTAAGCTGAGCATAGTTCAGATCGCCAAACTTAGTTTGCAGCAAAAAGGGCTTACCAGCCGCAATCTCCCCAGCTTGCTAGATCTCCTCACGGGCTACCCTGGATTCAGACTGCGCTTCTCTCGCCTCTCGTAAGGCCTTGTCAAGTTCAGCCGTTTTGGCTTCATTTAACTTCTCAAGAAGTTCACAGCGGCTAGCAGCTTTTTTTAATTCGAGCGCCATCGTGGATATCTTCTCCTCGTCTTGGCGCCGAGCAGCTTGTTCGGCTTCTAACTCAGCCGATGCCTTCTCTGCAGCCGCATTACTAAACCGGGCATGCTCCTTGGCCCGGGCCAGCTCCGCCCGAAGAATTTCAACGCCGGCGGCACCATCTGCAGTCATGCATATTCTAGTATATAGCATTCAGCGTCATGCTTATATCACAAAAAAGTATGTGAAGGGACTGCCCCGAATACATACCTTGCGACTCGTCAAGACGCATATTGATTAACACAATGTCATCCCCTGCCACATCAAGCTTCCGCTGAAGCTCGGCAATTTCCGTAGTCTGGGAAGTAGCCAGGGGGGAAGCAGCCTGTGTTCAAGTTAATTAGATTAGTCCTTGCATATTTCTTCTCGATCCTCTGTTCGCCTCCCATGGGAAGGCAACCCGAGTCTCAGGGGCTACTACCTATACACAGGTGCATCTTTGCAAATAAAATATAGTTTAAAAAACTACATCACAAACCTCGAAGCCTTTTAGCAGGCTCATGAAGGTTTCATTCAACCCGCTCCTCGCGGACAAAATGTTCTCAACCACCGTACCCATCAAGGTACGTTGTTCCTCCGAGACGGATGTGTTTCGCAGCTTATCCCGCAATATATCCGGCGTCGCCGGGTCTCCGGAAGTTGCCCTGGGAGCACGTCCATCCTTTGAAGGAACCCGTTCACCCGTCTCCGGAATCATCGTTGGCTGAAAGCCGGACAGTCCGGGGCCTTCATTATTGGCCCCCGAATCTCGGACGATCGGAGGTCCGCCTTTGGGTACCGCCTCTTTCATCCCCTGCACGGCTTGTTGATCAAAAACAACCCTCCGAGATGACACTTCGGAGTCGTCCGCCTTATTGGGCGAGGAGGTCGGGGGAGGCGTCTCGCTTTCCATCACCTCGGGGAGGACATATCCTGAAGAAGAGGATTGCCTAGAAAAACTTTGTGCTGGGCTATGAAAAATACACAGGCACGTTACGTATCTCTTGGTAACAAGAAAGAAGCGGGACGCTATCAAAGTATCCCGGATTCACTTACGGTTTGGTTGAGGGCTTGTCCTCATGATGGAGCTGTTCACCGGCATCGCCTTCCGATCCCGAGCCGCTCGACGGTGGCATCTTGCCTCTCTTAGGAGACCGCCCCTCCCAACTTTCGGAGGCGGCCCTTTTCTTCCTGAATGGAGAAGGGATACTGGCTTTGCTTCTCTTTCGCCTTCGTCTTCGGGCGAGGAAATGTCGATTTCTCCGGACTCAGTATCTGATTTACCTCCGGAACGAAGGTCATCCTGAGTCTTCGCACTCTCCTCCTTGCCCTCCCCTGCCAGCGCCTGATGCGGTGCCGGTGCTAGCATCCTTGTTAACAAGGAATCCGCTGAGTCTTCGGGAAGAGGGGCCGGACACCTAATCCGTTCCGCTTTCTTTATCCAGCCCTGGAAGAAGATGGTTTGCTTAGCATCTTACCACAGAATATCTAACTATGAGGTGTTCGGCGGATGAGTACTTACCGGGGTGTCTGGATGGTTACAGTCTAGGCCAGTATCTTCGGTGGTGTCCGGCCACTGTTTCGCCTCCTGAAGAATAATTTCCACATTCCTTCGTGCGTAGTGCCGAAGAAGTGTTGAAGAGTCTGCGGCCCTTCTGGGTTAAACTCCCACAGGAGGACAGGCCGTCGCTAGCACGGCAGGGTCCGGCGGACTAGCATTACCTGAATAATGTTGACAATATTGATGTCCCTTTCAATGAGGCTTCGGATGCGACTTTGCAGAGTCCGCACCTCATCAACTGATCCCCAGTCCAACCCCTTATTAATCCACGATGCAAGCTGAATTGGGGGGCTAGATCGAAACGCAGGCGCAGCTGCCCACTTGGAACCGCGGGGCTCGGTGATATAGAACCACTCCTGCTGCCATAAGTCGGGAGATTCTTTGAAAGATCCTTTTATCCAGACAGCGCTGGCAAGCTTGCTCACTAAGGCGCCACCACACTCCGCCTGCTCCCCCTCTATCATTTGCGGCTTCACATTGAAGGTCTTGAGCCACAAGCCGAAGTATGGAGGAGTTCGGAGGAAGGCTTCGCACGTAACGATAAATGCCGAGATGAGAAGAATAGAGTTCGGGGTGAGGTCGTGAAAATCTAATCCGTAATAGAACATGAGCCCCCGAACAAAGGGATTGAGGGCAAACCCTAATCCTTGGAGGAAGTGAGAAACGAACATGACCCTCTTGCCGGATCTAGGGGTAGGGATAACCTGCCCCTCCGCGGGAAGCCGATGGAGGATTTCTGCGGTCAGATATCTTGCCGCCCGAAGCTTTGCGATATCCTCATCTGTAACAGAAGAAGCCACCCACCGGCCTTGACGGCTGGATCCGGACATGACTGATACTTACGGAGGGTGAAACCTGGGTGTTGGAACTCGAGGTAGTAAGAGTCGAGGAAGAAGCAGGCGTGGAGAGGAAAGGCGGGTCTATGCCCCTTTATAAAGGCCAAGAATATCGAACGCCTCCTCCCGGGCCTTAAAATTTGCCTATTCCCAAGGAGTTGTACCATACGGGCGGTTGGATTACCCACGTCCGTACCGATAAAAGAATCCCTTAGTAAGGGGACACGATCTTTGCTTGGATAAGACGTGTCAATGACAACCACGTTTTGGAACGAGAAACAGCAGAGCAAAATGGTCCAAAATTATGACCGGGCAGGCGTGATGTCACGTGGTAAAAAGTTGTCAGCGAGTTGGACCAGCGGAATATTATATTCTCTCTACGGTTATGTGTGGTGTGTGTTACAGGTCCGGATACAATCATCACATCCGAAGACTATCTTGGAGTTCGGAAAGAAGGGAACCCGCCTTGCAATGCCGAAGACAAATCTGTGCGCCGGACTCCTCATCATTGAAGTCAGGTTCAGGGGCTACTGAGGGAGTCCTGGACTAAGGGGTCCTCGGGCGTCCGGTCTATTAGCCATGGGCCGGACTGATGGGCTGTGAAGATACGAAGACCGAAGACTGCACCCGTGTCCGGATAGGACTCTCCTTGGCGTGGAAGGCAAGCTTGGCGACCAAATATGTAGATTATTTTCCTTTGTAACCGACCTTGTGTAACCCTAGATCCTCCCGGTATCTATATAAACCGGAAGGCTTAGTCCGGAAGGAGGGAGACTCATTACCATAGTCATACGGGCTAGACTTCTAGGATTTAGCCATTGCGATCTCGTGGTAGATCAACTCTTGTAATACTCATATTCATCAAGATCAATCAAGCAGGAAGTAGGGTATTACCTCCATAGAGAGGGCCCGAACCTGGGTAAACATCGTGTCCCCTGTCTCCTGTTACCATCGACCTTAGCCGCACAATTCGGGACCCCCTACCCGAGATCCGCCGGTTTTGACACCGACAGTCGGCCCATACGCGTGCGCGCTACGGGACGCTTAAGGCAAGTGGCGCTACCATCTCACGTGAAGCGATATAGCTCCCGCGCCAAAATAGGAACAAACCTAGTTCCATTGGCATATCGAGACTCTCGGAGTGGGCCCATTTGTCCATCTTTAGCCATGTCTTCTCGCATTTGGCCCATTCCCCTATGATAGAGATAGGAAGAAGAGAAAGTTGGACCTGACAAAAAAAGGCAATAAGTGAACCGAAAAAATTAGCACCACATGTCATCAAGACATATCTGGTAGGGCAAAACTTTTAACCCAACACAAGCAACTCTCCCAGTTTAGGGATATTGATGTTCCAGAGCATACAATTGATAAAAAAAGTTGAGGAGGGGATTAAAGAACAAACTATTGGTTTGCACCTTGTTTACTTTTTCATTTTCTTGTTGCATTATGCTCTAAAATCTATGTTACTATTATTTTAATTATGCTATGGATAAAAGATATATATGCATTAAAATTAGTTAAGCATTTTAAATTCATTTGTAGAGTAGAAGAGGTTTTTGGTTTGCTATATCCAGGACAAAAATATTGGTTCTCAAGCTAAATTTTAAAAATTACTAATAAAACACTAAATTAAATGATAAAATATATTTTTTCACAAAAACATATAACTGCACCGCAACACATTAAGGGGTATAAACTAATTGCAGGGTAATATGACACGTTTGGTTTGGTCATATTTAGAATACAAGTGTTGTAACAATATATAGCACCTCCAACTAAATGTCTAAATAACCCTGCAAAAAACTAAATTTTAAATAAATATTTCCAGACTTTGTATGATTAATTTTTTTAACTATACCTGAAAATGGTGATACCATATCAAATGATGTATTATTAATTAAAAAATAACTCTCGTTCGAGCTCCAGGTCTGGGCTTCCTCTTGTCCCTCACGGCAGGAACCCTAGCCGCCGCCAGGAGAGACAAATCTTTCAGCGTCGTCCTCCGGCGGCTCCCCTCCGCCGGCGACCTCGATCGTCGGTGGTGAGGGGGTCGCCGGATCCACGCATGTGGATCGTTTTTACTCTGCCGTAGTTTAAGTTTTAAGGTTGTTCATCGTCTTTGCTTTGGTGGCGATGATGACGACGCCGAAGATTCTTCAGATCCTTCCCTGACAAGGCCATCGGTCCTATGGTTGGGGTTGGATTTGAAAACCAGTATGTTCAAGCAAGGATGGCGTGGCGGCGGCGGCATCCTCGTGGTGGACATGTGTCCTCGGGCTCCGCCGTTGCGACGGCGTTTGCTCCAGCGTCGGCGCGGAGCTTGGGAGGTAGTCCAGGAGCGGATGCAGATTGTGGTCTGCATCGACGACATCTGGAAGACGGAACGTGTGCTGGGTTCGTGGTTCGTGGATGGCAGGTATGGTTTCCTCTTGTGGTGTCTTAGCCGCGGTGGGGTGCCAGATCTGGAGTTCGATGACGTGTCCGGGGTGTTGCCCCGGTCTGATTTGTTCAACGGTAAGGGTTTCACTTTTGGTGAGCCATCTTGGAGGTCCGCAAAGCTGCATATCAGCGATGGAGCTGCGTCGAGCTCAGGTGAGGAGGTGATCCATCATTCTTTTCTTCGCTGGCTGCTGCCGTGGTGCCGGAGGCAGGTGACGGGCGTTGGTGTCAAACTCAGAGATGTTCTGTTATCTTTTCAGTTTTGTCATGTCGGTCCTTACGTGACTTGTACTTTGATCTTTATGATATGAATGAGACACATATTACCATGCAAATTTAAAAAAAAATCGGTACGAAAACATGGAACCTTACACAGTTATCCGCCAAACTAATTAAAAGAATGTAAGTTTTCATCTTTCACTTTCTCCGCACCACCCCTTCGTCCAACCTTCCACCCTCCCATCTTTTTTCTTCGGATTTCCATCCACTTTTGGCTTTCAGCAAACAAATATTTGGTAACTCAATAAACCAGATCAATCTACGATATATAGCAATAATTTCACGGGCCATTAGTAAATTGTTTCTTATGGTAAAGCTGATATCGGCTAGACATCTTTGGTAACTCAATAAATAGCAACAAATTCCTGGTCCGTAGACAAATAATATCAATCGATATCTTATCTTTAGTAACTCAATAAAGCATACCAGTCGTAGAAACATACCTATTTTATCAGTTTAAGAAATAACAGAAAACACTTTATATTAAAATGTATTTGGCCCCCATGGCAATGCACGAGCACATACCAAGTACGTACCTCAAAAGGCAAGAGAGTCAATGAAACAAAACAAAAGGTTTACAAAACATCAAAGTACATAGCCTTTCACACATATTTTGGTTGCACGAACACACGCGTAGTTAAGCATGACACCGGTATGCCAAAACGTGAGACCTGATCCTATCAGCTTCTCCTCAACAATGGCATCTAGCTTCTTTGCCATCTCTTCCGTCAAGTGGTTTTCCCAGTCGCCAACCTTTCCGGTCCTAAAGTACGAAGAGTTCTTCATTGGCACCCCACCAATCCTATCAGTGACTCCCGATGAGTTCACCGGTACGCTCCTGAGCTTATCGAAGCTACACGGGTGCACGACATCCTCCACGACTCCGTGGCTCACCTCCTCCTCAGTGAAGGGGACACGGAGGAACTTGGCGAGCATCTGAACATGCTTGACAGGTTCGGCCATCATCTCGTCATACTTCAAGAAAAGAACTTTGTCGCTCTTTGCTATGCTTTTCTTCCAGAACCCAAGGTTGTGTTCCCAGATAGGCCCATATGGGCACACACCATCGGAAAACAACTCAAATGCTTTGTCCATGGCGTAGTCCGCATTTACCTTGCTGATGAACTGCCATAATGACACGAACACATCCTTGGGATCGTGGCATAGGTACACGACCCGGCAACCGAGGCTGGACATGCACGGAGGCAGCAGCGTGAGCGGCATGTGGGTGGATAGGAGCCTCGGGGAGGCGAGCTCCTCGAGATCCGCGAGAGGGTGGAGCTGGCGGTAGGGCGCCTCGAGAAAGGGCACAAGGTCCTGAGGGTGGCGGATGAGCAGCGGGTGGCCGTCGCCGGCGACGGCGTGGCGGAAACGGTTCGTCACTGTGAAGGCGAGGGCCTTGAGCCAGGTGGTGCCGCACTTGGGGAAGGTGACGTCGGGACGAGCCTCGAAGTGCTCTTGCACGATCATGACGCTCTGCATGGCCGGGGGTGTCACGCTCCCACCTGCAGAGGCCTCCAAAGGTCAGCCCACTGGCACCCTGGCTGGGCCGGAGCGACAGCGTCGTCCAATCTAGCCCAACAGTCACTACGCGGCCCACATCTGGGACACCACTGGACAGGTTAAGAAAAAGTGAAACCCTCCTGCGTGAGGTGACGAGAAACGACTAGACTGTAGGTGGCGGCTCTCCTTCTGGATCCCCTTTCTTCCACCTTAGAACCCTAGAACTCTCTCAGATTGTGACAATTATTTGTATCCAGTAAATTCATTCCACTCAGAGCGTAACAAGTGGCATTAGAGCCCTACGATCCGTCCAAATTTTTTTCTCCCCTTCTCGAATCTAGCGGGTCGTTTCCCGTCGATAATCCAGACTCGACGCGGCAAGGCGGCGTCTATGGACGATCAAGCTAAAGCTCTGGCGGATCTTACCGCGGCCATCGCCGGGTTGACGACCAAGATCGACAGCCTCCACCCCGTCGTGCTCGATCTGCAGAGTTGGAAGCCCTCCATCGAGCAGTCCGTGAGGATTTGCGCCTGGAGGTGGGCACCCTCCGCACCCAGATCTGCGACAAGGCCCCGCCCACGAGTAAGGAGACGGCGCCGTAGCACGTTCGGCTCGCCGACCTGCCTCCCCTGCTTCCTAACGCGCTGGAGGTGCCCCGGCCACCTCCCCTTGGGCTGCTTCACGCTGGTGGTGACCACGGTCACGGGCCCGATGGCCACGGCATCGCCACTGATCTACGGGGGAAATCGTCTGGGGAGATCCGAACCCCACGATTGCCTCCGGCCACTGGTACGTCCGATTCCTTCCACCATGGCGAGCATTCGTTTTCGGGGGATCGTGGGTACCAGCGCTTGCCACCGCTGCCACGTTTCGATTTCCCCCTGTTCGATGGCACAAATCCGAAGGCCTGGCGTCTCAAGTGTGAGGCGTACTTTCGGGTTTGCACCTTGAGCCCAGACACTTGGGTCAGCTGCGCGGCTATGTACTTTACGGATGGGGCTCTCACCTGGCTCCAATCCTCCCAAGCACACTTGCACTATCAAGATTGGGGGGGTTTTGCTACCGCGATTTGCACTTAGTTCGGCCGCGAGGAATTTCAGAATCTCTTGCGCCAATTTAACAGACTTAAGCAAACCGGTACCGTTGCTGAATATGCTGAACAGTTCACCCAAATTATGCATCATCTGCTAGCACATCACACTTCTTGGGACCCTGCTTTCTTTGTAACTCAATTCATGGAAGGCTTGCAGCATGAAATTCGTTTCGCTGTAGTTTTACATCGCCCACAAACATTGGATACTGCTGTGGATCTTGCACGTTTGCAGGAGGAGGTGATGGAGGCGTTCCGCAGAGAGGACAGACGGCCTGCTGTTCCGTCGGTCTCGTCAGGAAATGCTCGTGTTCTGCCACGCACGGCGTTACCTCTGCCTCTGCCTCCGGGCAAGCCGGGAAGCGGCACTCCAGCGACGCACCAGGACGATCGCGCGCCTCCGACATCAACCGATCGCCTGCCAGTGAGGACAAGTTGGCGGCTCTTCGGGCGTACCGCCGCGCCAAGGGCCTCTGCTTTACCTGCGGAGAGCGATGGAGTCGAGAACACCGGTGCGCTCCCACTGTCCAGCTCCATGGGGTGGAGGAGCTCATTGAGATGCTCACCGCACAGCCATCCGAGACCACTGCAGGCGATACTTCCTCAAGTGATGCTGACTGCTGCATACTGTCCAAGGAAGCCCTCAAAGGAGTGGAATCTCCGACCACTATGCGTTTTCATGGCTGGGTCCAGCAGAGCGAAGTCCTTATGTTGGTTGATTCAGGCTCTTCTCACAGTTTCATCAGTTCAGAGTTGGCTTCGCGCTTGCAAGGGGTTTAGAAAGCTCAGCGGCCACTTACTGTTCGGGTTGCCAATGGAGGTGTTTTGTACTGTGACCAAGAGATTCCAGCTTGCGCCTGGCGCTCTCAAGGAATTACATTCACCACCGATCTCAAGGTCCTACCACTTGGTTGTTATGATGTCATCTTGGGCATCGATTGGCTCGCTCGTCATAGTCCCATGCAAGTCCATTGGTTGAAGAAGACTATGTCATTTGATTATGAGGGAAAGCGCATTCAGCTCACCGGTGCTCGAGCAGATACCAGCAGCTGTCATTTGATCTCGGGTGATGAAATGCAGGAGCTGTTGAATCAGAAAGCTGTGGCGCGTGTGGTGCAACTTTGTGCTACAGCAGCAGACATGGCACAACCACCAATTCCTGCAGCTATTGGAGATCTCCTGGAACAGTATGGCATGATATTTGAAGAGCCTAGAGGGTTACCACCGCAAAGATCCTTCGATCATTCCATTCCTTTGGTACCTGGTGCTCGGCCAGTCAATTTGCGGCCGTACCGACATAGTCCAGCGCAGAAAGATGAAGTGGAACGACAAGTGGCTGATATGCTGGCTCAAGGCATCATCCAACCAAGTACAAGTCCCTTTGCATCACCTGTTTTGCTAGTGCAGAAGAAAGACCTTACGTGGCGTTTTTGCGTGGATTACCGTCACCTCAATGCAGTCACCGTTAAGAATCGTTACCCTCTCCCAGTCATTGATGAGTTGCTGGATGAACTAGTGGGATCTTGGCTGTTCACTAGTTTGGATCTACGAGCTGGCTATCATCAGATCCGGATGCGACCCGAGGATGAGCATAAGACAGCCTTCAAAACGCATCATGGACATTTTGAGTTTAAGGTAATGCCATATGGTGTCACGGGAGGACCATCGACCTTCCAAGGGGGCATGAACATAGTCTTTGCACCACTGTTACGCAAAGGAGTATTGGTTTTCATTGATGACATCTTAGTACACAGCAGTGATGAAGACACCCATGTGCAGCTGTTGCGCCAAGTGTTTCAATTGCTTGAGAAACATGGCCTGAAGATCGAACGTAGCAAATGCACCTTTGCCAGCCCGCAACTCCGCTATTTGGGACACGAAATCAGTGGAGATGGTGTGCGCACTAACGCCAGAAATGTTGCTGCTGTACAAACTGGCCAGTCCCAACCAATGTCAGAGAGGTCCGTGGATTTCTGGGCCTAGCGGGCTACTATCGCAAATTTGTCAAGGGTTTTGCTGTTACATGCCGTCCGTTAACTGATTTACTCAAGAAAGGGGTCATTTTTACATGGACAGAACTTGAGGATGGAGCATTTCGAGCCTTGCAGCAAGCGCTCATATCTGCACATGTTTTAGCACTGCCGGATTTCAAGAAAACCTTTGAGTTGGAAACGGATGCATCGGATTTGGGCATTGGTGCAGTCTTATCTCAGGAAAAACATCCAATCGGGTTCATCAGCCGCGCGCTGGGACCCCGTAACAGAATGCTTTCCACTTATGAAAAAGAAGGGTTGGCAATATTGCTAGCAGTGGATCATTGGCGTACTTATCTGCAGAATGATGAGTTCATTGTTCACACAGATCAGCGGAGTCTGGTACATCTCGAAGATCAACGGCTTACTACACCATGGCAACAGAAGATTATGGCCAAGATGCTCGGCCTGCGCTATCGCATTGTTTACAAAAAAGGAGCAGACAACCGTGCCGCTGATGCTCTATCTCGCAAGCCTGGACCCCCTCAAGGAGATCTCGCAACAATCACCAAGACGATCTCGCAACAACCGTACCAGCTTGGTTGGAAGCAGTACAACAAGGATACCAGGACGATCCCACAGCACAACGCCTGCTTGCACGATTGGCAACACAACAAGGACCCCAGGATGGTTTTTCATTGCAAGAAGGCATCATCAGGCAACATGGGTGCATTTGGTTGGGTGACAACGTAGAGCTGCAGAAGCAAGTACTCAATGCGCTGCACACGAGTGCCATTGGTGGCCACTCGGGGTTCAATGTGACTTACCAGCGCGTGCGTCGCCTCTTCACATGGCCTGGTCTTAAGCATCATGTCCAGCTCTTCGTCGAGGCCTGTCAGATATGCAAGCAAGCCAAACCAGAACGGGTACGTTATCCTGGCCTTCTGGAACCCTTGCCGGTGCCCAGAAAAGCATGGCAAATGATTACCATGGATATTGTGGAAGGCCTGCCTCGCTCCTCCGGCTACAACTCGATTCTGGTGGTGGTGGACAAATTCTCGCGTTACGCTCATTTTATTGCACTCTCCCATCCCTTCACGGCATTCCAAGTGGCGCAAGCATTTGTGGCAAACATCTACAAGCTGCACGGTTTGCCTGAATCGATTGTCTCCGATCGCGATCCAATCTTCACCAGCACGTTGTGGAAAGAGCTGTTCCGGCTCACGCACACCAAGCTCCGGATGAGTACAGCGCATCACCCGCAGACCGACGGGCAAACCGAACGCGTGAATCAATGCCTGGAGACATTCCTTCGCTGTTTCGTTCATGCCTGTCCAACTAAATGGTATGCCTGGTTACCCCTTGCTGAGTTCTGGTATAATACCTCACCTCATGCAGCTCTGGGCACGACCCCGTTTGAGGTCTTATATGGACACGCGCCGCGACACTTTGGGATCGTCGACCCGGTGGCCTGTGCGTCCCCAGACTTGACAGAGTGGCTTCAAGACCGAGCTCAAATGGTGGCGCTCATCCGGCAACATTTGCTTCGAGCGCGCCAACAGATGAAGGACTCCACCGACAAACGCCGATCAGACCGCGTCTTCGCCGTCAACGACTGGGTCTTCCTCAAGTTGCAGCCGTACATTCAGCGCTCGGTGGCCACTCGCGCCAATCAGAAGCTCGCCTTCCGCTACTTCGGACCGTATCAAGTACTCCAACGCATCGGTGCGGTGGCATACAAGCTCAAGCTTCCGGATTCCAGCATGGTACACCCCGTTTTCCATGTCTCCCAGCTACGCCAAGCCCTCCCTCCAACGGAGCTGGTTCAAGAGCAACTTCCGGCAGTGGCAGCGGCAAGTCCTACACCTGACGAAGTGCTGGAGCAACGGGTGATTCGGCGCGGCAACTCGATGGTGCCTCAAGTCCTGGTCCGCTGGACTGATCAACCGCCCGAGTTCGCCACCTGGGAAGATCGGGAAGAGCTCCAACAGCACTTCCCAACGGCTCCAGCTTGGGGTCAAGCTGCGTCTCAAGGGGGAGGGGATGTCACGCTCCCACCTGCAGAGGCCTCCAAAGGGCAGCCCACTGGCACCCTGGCTGGGCCGGAGCGACCGCGTCGTCCAACCCAGCCCAACAGTCGCTACGCGGCCCACATCTAGGACACCACTGGACAGGTTAAGAAGAAGCGAAACCCTCCTGCGTGAGGTGACGAGAAACGACTAGACTGTAGGCGGCGGCTCTCCTTCTGGATCCCCTTTCTTCCACCTTAGAATCCTAGAACTCTCTCAGATTGTGACAATTATTTGTATCCAGTAAATCCATTCCACTGGGAGCGTAACAGGGGGTCTCAGCAGCAGCCTTGGTACAGGACCCAAGCCCCCCGCGCCTCTGCAGCAAGGCCCTCCCCTCCGTCGTCCGCCACGCCGCTGTGGTTGCTCTCGCTTTAGCTGCTGCCATGGCGAACAATGGGTGATTGGTCATGAGCAATCTGTCGAGGCATTCAGACCCAGGAAGGGCATTTATACAGCTAAACGATTGGACTCGGGTGGCCGATCCAATCTCTCACCTGCCGCTTCCTCGTACGACAGGCGTCCCCACACACACTGCTCACCTCGTGATCCTTATCTCCTCGCGAACCTTATCTCATGGCATCCCCTTCCAGCCCCTTCGTCCTCGTACTGCTTCGTCCTCCGTGTGACCGCGACCTGAGCCCCCCTCTCTCTCGTCCGTCCACACCATGCGCCTCCTGGCTCTACACGCTCGCCGTTCCCCGCGCACCCTCCCCTCCGTTTCCCTCCGTGATCCATCTACGTACCAAATCTTACCCTCACCGTCTGCCTCCATGGCCGTCCTCGCTGTTGTGGGGAGTGGATGGGGAGTCTCGAGGAAGACGAAGTGGGGTGCTCCCTCCCCCGCAAAAAGAACAAGGAAGTGGGGTGCTCCCGGTGCGGTGATGTGAGACGTGCCACGCGGACGGTTGAGCGAAAGAAGCGGACGCCGTTTTCTTCTCTGGCGGTGCGGAGGCGCGGCGTGGCCCGTCGCTCAGTTTGGAGACAACAGAGGGCGTGGGGCACGAAAATCACAGCCGGCAGTGCATTTTGAGAGGGAGAGAGAGAGATTAAGTAGAGAGAGCGAGTTAGAGAGACGCCCAGCTGTTCAATTTTCCCGTACACTTGTTTGCAGCGCATGTGAGAGCATGAAGTAGATTTATCTTTTTTCTATACGTAAATACTACGAGCAGCAGTGTAGCTTCATTTTCATATACAGCAGTTTAGATTTATTTTGTCCGTGTAACTTTGTACGTAGTTTCGAGAGATTTTAGCGTTCTAGAGGAGTTGAGGCAAAACGTTTTTAATAGGTGAAAAGCACGATGTAGTTTTTGTAGTCACCAATTCATCCATACATGTATTTTCTCCCACACAGCAAAATGTTATTATTATTATTATTATTATTATTATTATTATTATTATTATTATTATTATTATTATTATTATTATTATTATTATTATTATTTGTTTGTTTGTTTGTTTGTTTGGCTTACATTCTTGAACTTTTATAGATTTAAAATAGTTTAGTTGTTATTTTCTCTTTTCCATTTTTTTGTTTTCCTTCTTTATTTCCTCCTTTTAAATTCCTGGAGTTTTTTCAAACGGATTTATTAATTCTCATCTAGATGGCATTTAGCAATGTCTTATCTAAACTCTCGACCGTTCAATCTATTCGTTCTAAATGTTGTGCAAATCTTGATCATGGGTTGTCTTGTCGCACGCGTCTCGTGTCACGCCGTGCGTCTGGTGTTCACTTGTTGACTTGTTCGCGCGTGCATATTTTGTTATGCCATTTTTGTGTCCTAATCTGGGGCCGTTTTGGTTTGTTTATTCCTATTTAGCATGTGTTGTATAAGTTGAAGAGCCAAGCTGGTCCTCGCCTCCTCAATTTCATTTGTCACGGTCACCCTCCCATTCCTCTTTATTGTGGAGCAGAGCCAACGCGAGCAAGAAGGAGGAGGTCGATTGGGGGGCGGGGGGTTTGTTGATCTTTGTCCTCGAGATGAAGATGCCAGGCAATGCTGATGCGATGAGTGGCCTCAGATCCATCTTTGTCCCCTTTTCCCTATTTTTCATCTAGGGATTTTTTGATTTTGTGATTTTCACCTCGTGATTTTTTTGTCCGGGGTGCAACTCCACCCCCGCAGATGAACCTAGGTCGCCTTCTTGTCGTAGTTGCAAGCCAACCCTCAATATGCGAATCGGGCGAGGGGGCAATCTCTTTTTATCCTAGTCGCAAGTCTGCTATTGACACACAACTTGCTCGTGACCTGACTCAGTTGTATGTCCATCATCGACATGCAACTAGCCCCAACCTGACCCACTTGCATGTCCATCATCGACACACAACTCGCTCCA
Source organism: Triticum aestivum (assembly GCF_018294505.1). Classification (NCBI taxonomy): domain Eukaryota; kingdom Viridiplantae; phylum Streptophyta; class Magnoliopsida; order Poales; family Poaceae; genus Triticum; species Triticum aestivum. The sequence continues at coordinate 574,028,068 of NC_057814.1, read as the reverse complement.
ACCTGACCCACCATGTTGCATGAACTTTGATGATACAACTATGCTTTCATCCCCATTGTTGTTGGCTGAACTTAGGTATCACATGGAAGAAATCCAACAACCTATGAGCTATTGAAGCAACCAGTTTGGAGGAACAAGTTTGGAGAAAACAAGTTTTAAGTGAAGCTGATGCTGTCAGTTTTTACCTCTAATGTTTCGTTGTGCACAGCTATGTGGTGGAGAGACGGGGCCATTGGGATACATCACCAGAATCTACATCAAATTTACTTTCCATTGCAAAAAACCTCACATCATTTGGCGTTGTGAGTCAAAATCTCTAGTTATTCTCGTGGAAGGTGTCCAGACTGTCAAGGCTTCACGAATTTCTGAGGAGCTCTCCAACAACTCTTAAAGTTGACTGCTTATTCCCCCAAGGAAGCCCTGCAAACCTGCTTACTTTTGAAACCTTTTTCACACCTAGCTAAGGGGGGTTGTCCCTGCTATAAAACCCCATCTCCTCCATCCTCTTGAAAAATCTTTTGTCAAACCATTCAGCTACAAGCTTATGCAGTAAGACTGCTAGAGAGATCCTTGCTACCTTTACTCTTGTGAGTTCATCCGGATTCGCGAGAAGAAGCCTCTGGTTTCCCCCTAATTCGTGCTCTACCATTCCGGCTGTTTTGTGTGGGTTAGTCTGGGTTTGTGGTTCTGCAATTGTTCGGACAGCGGGTTGGAGTTCTTGTAGCTTCAGTCTGCCATCCCCAACGTATGGGTTGCATCCAACCTTGGCAGGTATAAAGCTAGTTATCCCGGCTGCTAGCAGCTAGTTATCCCTCCCGATTCGATCATACGATGTGAAGATCGGACCACCCTCGGGCGTGAACTCGTTCATCGGTCATTTGACCCACTCTGGGCCTACAAGCCTTTTAGATGGAAATCGGTCACTGGTTGTTCTGGTCCGGGAAGGCCCATCACATTATTTAGCAGGCTCCTCCACCTTGGCGCTCCTCACACGATGGTTAATAATCAGGCGGTCCCTATTTGGCGCGTAGGCCGCTACAAAGCTACCTAGCGCGTACCCCACAAGCATTCGCTCCTCTTTTGGGCCGGCCCATTTCAGATTCCTTCCCCCGCCTTTTTTTGTTTTTTCTTCTGGGTTTTTTCTTTCTTTTTCTTTTTTATTTTACATTAATTTTTCTTTTCTGTTCTATTTGTACTTTAATTTTACTTTTCCTTTTTCCCTTTCTTTTCTTATTTATTGCTTTTTCTTTTCATTTTCTTTTTTGCGTCCATCTTTCAAAATTGTGAACATATTTATTCAAATCATGAACAACTTTTGAAAATCATGAACATTTATTGAACTCATGAACATATTTTCGAATCATGAATATTTTTCAAATTTGTGTAATTTTTTAACTCATGAACATTATTTTGAAATCATGAGCATTTTTCAAATTCATGAACATTTTTACAATTTCCAAACATTTTTTGAATTGATGAACAATTTTGTACAAGTTTGCAAATATTTTTGGAAATTGTGAACATCTTTTTTGAATCGGCGTACATTTTTTGGAAATTGGGGGAATAATTTTTGTAATTCATGAACATTTTCTGTTTAAATTAGCGAACATTTTCAAATACATGAATAGTTTAAATTAGCGAACATTTTTTGAATTGGTGAACTTTGTTTTGTATTTCATGAACTTTGTATTTTCTGAACATTTTCCTAAATTCATGAACAATATTTGAACTTGCAAACATTTGTTCAATTTCATAACATTTTTTGAATGCACGGATATTTTTTTTCCAAAATCTTGAACCTTTTTTGATTTCTTGAACTTTTTTTAAAATAATTGAATACTTTTTTAATATGCCAATTTTTTTATAAAATAACGAATAATTTGTGAATCCATAAACATTTTATGATTTCTTGAAATATTTTTTTCAAAATTTCGGATCTTATTGTAATCCCAAATTATTGAAAAAGGAAACAAAACTGAAAAGAAAAAAGAAAAAGAATTTAAAGTTCAAAAATAGGGCGCCCCGCTCATGGGCCGGCCCAAACGGGTGCGCTGGGGGGGGGGGGGGTGCGAGCGGTGCGCGCTGCCTCTCCTCCCAGCGCGTACAGCGCGGTATAGGAGGTCCCTAATAATAATCACTCTATTCCAATCTTCGTTTTTTGTTTTTTGGGGATTCACTATTCCAATCTTTCATAAGAAACGGCGTTTTTGTTGTTGGGTTCTTCTCTTTCTATAGAATCTTTTGGTTTTGCTGTAGTAGGCCTGATTGCGTGTGAACCGATGGCAGCTGGGCCACGGCCACTATGCTGCAGGGCTGCCGCATTCCAGCGATCCCAGATCATACGTTCGTTTTGCCTAAAAAGAAGATCATTCATTCGTCAGTCCTCCATTCTCCCGAACGAAAATACTCCTAGCATGTACTCCTAGGTCCTAGCATGACAACTGCACACAATTCTGCCAAACTATCGCCACACCGCTTCGACACCTTGCCACCCCCAGGTCAGTCAATTCCCCGCAGGTCACCCATCCCTACAAGTCAGTAGAACCCTACCGCCATAAAATGGACACGCCTCCAGCTGCTCATCGCAGGGGGGGGCCTTTCATCAGCTGCTCATCACAGATACATGTTGCGTGCCGCGCCCGGCTCTGATCTCTGAACTCTACCCTCGCTCGACATGATGCATGCGAGCTCGGCAGGGAGCAACGGAGCAGAGCCTCCTGCGTCACCGTCTCGCCGAGGCCAAAGCCCCAATTATATGTGTTTTGTTTCTCTGGACACAAGGAATGAACCACCAATGATTGAAGGTAGAAACAACAACCATGGTAGGGAAAGGGGGAATGTTTTCTTAACACTTGCCAAACATAGTCGTCACATCGCTTACAGTATCATATGCACTGTCTTCAATCGAGTTGCTATTTGCTAGCTAGAGCTTCTTGGCATATTACAAAAGCTTAGTCAGATCATGGTGATGTCCACTGACAGTAATCTTCGGTACTTCAAATATTTGTGTAGGTGACAGGGCTCAGTTCAAATATTTGTACAGTAATCTTCGGCACTTCAGATCATGGTGACGTCCATTGACGGTATATTTTTCTCCGAACGATCGGGTCAGCAATTCCAACAAAGCAGTTCAAACGAAGTACCTAGCACCAATAACTTTTCACACGTAGGAGTAGGTGATAGGGCTGCAAATGGTTGTGACTGCTGCCTGATTATATCTTTTTATATCGTTGCACGGGTGCATAAAGTCTTCCAATCATACCAGGACCTAGCCTAGAAACCTAGCCGGTCGCGAGAAATCCGGCCATGGTGATGGTGGACTATTGGGATTTTTGAGCTGTTTGCCTGACGAATTACGCTCGCGGGTGAGATGACCTCAACGTGCGCCAAAAATAACCCCGCTTCAGAGAAACAAGAGGTGGTGAGTGACCTCTCACATCATATATCACAGGATTAGGTTACCTGCAACCGGCTTTCCACCAATCAATGCCTTGTTTTCATCGTCGCACGAATGCCGCATTAATTATGCACGCACATCTATGACATATATGATGTGATCTGAAGAAATCCGGTGCTGCGGTAGGGTAGGCAGAGCTGGCAATCGGACACACAGTGCCCTACTTCTTCCAGACAGCTTCAGGTTTCTGCTGCAGCTTGTGTCCTCTCCTCTTTCCCTGATACGTAGATTACTCCGATCACTGTTCACAGGTCAATATACTACGTACGTACCTCTGAAAAATTCTTTCAGGATCGATCTCGTCCTTTCAATTGCAAAGTGTGAGATCGAGCTACAGAAATTCAGGGCCCCTGTCTTTGTGAAACAAGGCATACACACACCGTGGAGCCGGTCTCCCGCGTAGGTAACGGTCGCTGTCAGTAACACTGCTGCCAGATAATCAGAGTAGACTAGTAGTATCAAAAACACCATTGCTGGATCAAGTCTCGCCAAACCCACAGTTGGATGACACTGCTAGACACAAGAGAGCGATGTATCTATGGTTAGTTTAGATGACAAAAACTATTTTAGGGTCCCCTTCATCTCACAGTGGACTTTCAGATGGGGAATTGATTTGTCATGTCATGTTACTGGTACTACACTCTAACTATTCAGAAAATCTCAGTATACTATTCCGGCAACGTCCATCAGCCGATCTTGGAAAATCTCCGAGGATCAACCCTGGCCTCTAGCAGCGCAGAGCTTCAGGATTTAATAGTTTCGCCGCCAAGCGAGGAGCTCTGGCGGCATTGTTTAACTGTTATTAAGTCAGGCAGCGTTCTGTTGATCTGTCTGAATTTTTGCTCCTGCCCTGTTGGTGATTGGAAATCAAGATGTATGTATGCGTCTTGTATTCTTCCAGCTAGCTAGCGAATAGAAAGAACACATGAGATTATTGATGACGAAGTATCTTATTCCGATTGCGATGTTGGCATCATTTGACCGGCCGGGCTAATGATCCATCCAGGCTCCAAACGGAAATTTGCGTCCTGCGGTCAGAAAGGGAGAAAGTATTCTCCCAGATTAAGTATAGACTAAACCACAGTGCCGACTGCTAATCTGTGGATGAAACTTCCCAATTACGCTGCTTGATTCGCCTATCATGCACAATTGTAGTTTCACACGCACGTACGCACCTACCTGCATTGACTCTGATCTGCAGCCCCATTTGTCAAAACGTTTGCCTATTTCTCTAGGTCGATGATGATTTTTCTCATCGTCTGTGAGGTGACCAGCCAACCATTGGCGGATGGGGAACGTTTACCTAGCAAGTGGCAAGTTCTTCCGGTGCGAAAATATACTGCTGACAACGCCAAAAATCATACTCTAATACGTCCACTGGCAAAACTGCCGTGTCCTGATGGCCAGCTCATAGTCTCATGGGCGACTGATTGGATGCTTCTCCTGCCTGGCTAGTCCCCACATCCCAGAATTAACCTCACATCATTTGGATTCTCTGAACCTGTTTTTCTTTCAGAAACCTACACCAGCCTTCCTTGATCCTTAGCAGCCATCGGAGCAAGATAGCAACCTCTAACAGAAAGGAAGCGGCAAACTGGAGTTTGATGGGAGCAAAACTCTTGAGCAGTTTGATTCAGGGAGGGTAGGCTTTTATTTGTCCCATGGCATACGGCTACACTTTCAATAACTTGTTAACGAACACTCTGTTTTACTCTTATTAAATTGAACTACAAAAGAATTGCAGAAAAAAAAAAGAGGCCTGATAAATACATCATTTTGTAATTTTTTGTGTAGCTTGTGTAAATATGCATTTCGACATGGAACTTTGCAGGCAAGTACAGCAAAAACGACTCGTAGTAGTATACATCCTCGGGTATGTGTGTATTTGTTTTCAGATTTTTTTTTTGAAACTAAAAATTGATTTTTGAAGTTTTCAAATGTTGGGCTAAACGAGCCCCGTTAGCAATTTCCGGGCTAAACGAGTTCAATAATTTTGGAGAGAGAAAGAAAACGTGTGGCTATAACCATGTGTCAGCCAAGTGATAACTATATAAAAAGAAAAAAGAAAATATTAAAAAAAATTGTACGAATCTCCATGCAAGACCAAAGAAATATAGCCTCAGTGGACTAGACTTAGCAAAACTGAAAAGGAGATGGAGAAAAAAAACAGGACGAGCGAATAGCAACTGAAGAAACTGATTTTTTTCCACGGGGAGGAGCCTTTGTTGCCTGCATTGATTTGGTCAAAGTGGGCAAAAGTGCATCGGCGACTGGGTGTTACGGCGGCTGTGTACTCCACTCGTGACAAAGCCGTTGCAAGACAAAGGCGGCGCCGAGTAAGAGCATCTCCAGCGGCCGTCGAACGCGCTGCGCGCTAAAAAATACTTTGCTGCACGTCCATTGCCTGGTTTGGCGTGGCGGACAGCGCTGGCTCCAGCAGCCGCGCTAAAATGCAGCGCGCGCAGCTCCAGCAGCGCGCGCGACTCTCGCACAAACAAATATGCATTCCAAAACAGAAGCAAAATGATCAAACACAAACAAAATAAATCAACAATAAATAGTTTAATTTTGTTATTACAACTCAAACAAACAGTTTATCATTCAATACAACAAATAGTGCAATAAAACACAACAAATAGTTCAACAATACAATATCGAACGCACAAATCATGATGCTCTTTGTCGTCCATTCCATGCCCACCACTCCTCAATGAGATCCTTCTGAAGATCATCATGCGCTATGAACAAAGCTCACGGCTTCCCTGGTATGTTTGGCTCTATAGATTGCATGCATTGGGAGATCCTTCTGAAGATTATCGGAAGAATCATACGACGAACTCATCTACAATGTTCAATACTATGCTATAAAAACTACAATCAACATGCACCAAATTCATGAAGTTTGAGCAATACATACCTTGTAGGTGTTTTGTCAAACACCTTGCGGGCGCCGAGCGGCAGCGAGCGCCTGGGCGCTGTTCGTCGGAGGACGGACGCGCGCGAGGGGCGGCGGTGACTAGAGGGGGGCGGAGGAAGCCGCCGCGGCGCGGGGATAGGCCGGGGAAGCGCCGGAACAGTCGACGGGTGACGCGGGCGGCGGCGGCGCCGCGGCCGGATGGGGAAGGGGGGGTCGAGTTGCGAGCGAGCGCGCGGGAGCAGGCGCAGCAAATAAGCGGCGCGCGATGGAGTTTCGGCACGCGCGCTGAACTAGATATGCCGCACGCGCGGTTTTTGTGCGCCCGCTGGAGCCCCTATACCGATTGCGCGCACGCTAAAATGGGTAATTTTGCGGCGCGGCGCTTGTTTGACGCCGCTGTTGGAGATGCTCTAAAGAGAGGAGCCCCGACACTAGTTTTCAACTCAAGCTACCGCCATCTTGAAATTCCTGGTCCTCGCAGTGACGCCGCGACGGCGGCTGCCCTGCCTGCTAGTTCTTCTCCGTTACCAGTTTCCCACTTTTCCTCTTCCCCTATCCGTTTGTTTTCAATTTTTAACACTCACAAGCGTCTTAATCTCGGGCACGGAACGGTTCCATTTCACGGTCTTTTCCATCATCATCCCGCTGACCAGAGAGCAGATGCGTCTTCTCCAGCAAGCCGGTTCCACGACCACGCGCGCGCCCAATGCCCAAAAGATGTCTGCGCCGGTAACCCGCCCCTCGGGCAAAAGAGGAAGGCATCGAATCGGCGCGCGGGGGCAATGATGCCGCGCGCGCGCGTTCCCGGCCGGCGCGGAAGGCGCCCACGTCGCCGGTCGGTTTGGCCACATGCATGCCGTGTGAGTGCGCGTCCTCGGCCTGGCGAGAACCCCCGTGCGTGCGTGCCCATGACGCCCTCCATCCAAACCGCCTCCCGCGCGACGCGATCGTGAGCTCAGCGCCGGACAAACTCTGGCATGGTAGCCCGTTGCGTCCATGCACGCGCGAACCGCGCCCCCGGCCAAACCCGGCCTGCCTGGCCGCCCGGCCGGCGGTGTCGAGCCACCCGGCCACCCAGGCCACCGGCTGACACACCAATCATATCGCCCGCGTCGACTACGCGCGTCCCTTTCCCCGATCCGGCCGCCTACAGTTGTCGCGCCGGAACCCGCCGGAAACCTGGCCATCGGAGCGCCAGCGACGAGGTTGATGTGGCATCATGTGTGGGGCGCCCCACGTACTGTGATTGCTGCTGGCTCAGATGAATAGATGATGCGCGCGCGCACAGTGCGTTACAAAACCTGGGAATATAATCGATCGGCATCGGCCTGGCCCGAGCCTGCCGCCGGAAGAAAACAGCCGACAACTTGGCCGAGGCCCGCGTCACTCCCTCTCGGGCTCTCGCTCGCGCTCCACACACACAGCAGGCGATCATGATCGGCCGGCCGTCCCGGCGACGGATGCGTACAACGTGCGCACTGTGCGCCGCCGGGCGCACGTGTCGTCGGCGAGGATCCACGTACGCCGTCCGATCGATCACAGTCGGATGGGACGGCCGGACGGGACCGTCAAGAAAGCAAGCATGTGCAGTGTGCAGGCCATGTGTCGGGACCCGGGACGGCCGACGTGTCCGCCAGCTTGATCAATCAGATATCGCATGCAGTGTGTAGGTGCCCCACCCGTTCACGAAACTCACTGTGAATGCGCTTTCACCTAAAAACACGTGGTTTTATCCTCGTAACACGGCTACACTTCTATTGTATGTAAATACGTACATGTACTGTACGCTCAGATAAGTCAGGCTCGATGGGTATGTCCGTATGTGATTCGACGGGACTACACGTACGACTTTGCCTTTTCGAAGCCTGTCTAGGTTCGGTCGTGCCTGGTGGTAGCTAGCCTAGCTCGCTCGACCGGTCTTTGTGGGGGAAGATACGTATTTCACCCGGAACGTGCACAGGGAATAGAAAATACGTATTTGCCCGACGTTGACGTAGGCCCTCTATCCACACGTTGGGTTTATCTGCTCGCACGCACGCACCTACCTACGCCGCCCCGCTTCGTATGGTTGAGCACGTGTTCCATATTTGAAATCACAATCACCCCTGCTTTGTCACTTTTAATCCCATGTCCGGCCTCTATCGACACGTACGTGCGGTTGCTAGAAGAAGAGTTAAAGATATTCTTTTCGAATGTGTACGGAAGAGAGTTAATTAACTTGACCCGCCACCATTCAGTACTCCTCCTATATATTGTTGTCAGGCCAAGTAAGCATCATCAGCTAATTTGTTCTTTGGCCAAGCAATCATAGATCATCTGCTTTGTGATTCGTGAAGGGGCTAGATGCGAGACGCGACTGAGATAGATTGCGGTGGAACGCGGAATCTTTTTGTAAAGTTGCTTTTCGTCCGACTGAACTGAAAAAAACGCGTGCACACGGCGTGCAATGCAACGCGCGGCTTGATCGATGAGATAGCTTGGAAACTGAATTGTTTAGGCAGAAGTATCTGACCACTTTACCAGTTCGGTAATCGCCACTCCACTTTGTTTGCATGGATGCTTTATATCTCCAGCTCACGTTCCCTTCCTGCCTCATCTGGACAAAAGATATTGCTATATTCCAAGTATAACTTTATGCAGCGAAAATGGCTGTGGGCACGTACGTACCTAGGTCTGGGTGGCGAACAAGGGAATCGAAATTGCGCCTGCAGGCAGGCCAATAATTTTCTCAACAAAAAGGCAGGCCAATCATTTGTATACCATTCCCACTTAGTTCGTGCATGGACCGTGATGAATCGCACATAAACCAACACGTACTTCTTACACAAGAACTTTTTTTAGGTGAGTTGAACACAAAAACTTTTAATATGCAAAATCAGGGCAAGTCACTAGTACAAAACAGGGCTTTCGTCACAGGGCAATATTCACATTAGTCCCGGTTCAGTTACGAACCGGGACTAATGTGAGCATTGGTCCCGGTTCGTGCGGCTAAGGCATTAGTCCCGGTTCACCTGGGCCCTTTAGTCCCGGTTGGTGCCACGAACCGGGACTAAAGGGTGCGATGCCCATTAGTACCGGTTGGTGGCACCAACCGGGACCGGTACTAATGGCTTTGAGGCATTACACTAGTAGAAAAAGAGGCTTCCATACGCCCCCATTAGTCCCCAAAATAATCGAACCGCGACAAAAGGGGTCTTTAGTCGCGGTTCGGGAGGAGACCCGCGACCAACTATCTGGGCTCAGCGCGCTCGGTCGACAGCTGGCGGACGGGAGGGGCTTTAGTCCCGGTTGGCCTGGCCAACCGGGACTAAAGGTCCCCGAAGGCCTTTAGTCGCGGTTGGCCAGGCCAACCGGGACTAAAGGCCCATCCCTATATATAGGACTCAGCTCACTTCACTTCACTCAGCTCACTTCACAATATTCAGAAGGGGGTGGTGGGTTTGCTTTTGGTTCCTCCTATGCACACAAGGTGTTCGATGAAATGCCCGAGAGCCTGAAACAAACATGATATGAAGTGTCCGAGCCACACTTGAGCTTTCTCATTTATTTTTCCTCCGCGATCGTGGTTAGCAACTTGAACCTTTCATGTGTCATTGATAAAATATGCATGTGTGTAGTTCATTGTTTAATTTGTATTATTTCTAGCTAGTTAGTTTAACAAATGCATGATGGTTAATTATATACTTTATATAATAATAATGCAGATGAATCGGCAATGGATGTACGGTCCCCGACTCTCCGGCGAGTTCACTACGGGTTTGAAAGATTTCCTCGTAGTGGCAAATGCGAACAAGCAGCAAGGTTTTATTATCTGTCCATGTGCTGTCTGTAAGAATCAGAAGGGTTACTCCTCCTCAAGAGACGTTCACATGCACCTGCTTCGGCACGGTTTCATGCGAAGCTATAATTGTTGGACCAAGCATGGAGAAAGAGGGGTTAGAATGGAAGAAGATGAAGAAGGGGATGATATCGATGACAACTATCATGATCATTTCGGTGATACTTTCATGGAGGATGATGCTGAAGGTGGGGAAGGGTTAGGTGAAGGTGAAGAAGAGGCACATGATGAGCCCGCTGATGATCTTGGTCAGACCATTGCTGATGCACGGAGACGCTGCGAAACTGACAAGGATAGGGAGAATTTGGATCGCATGTTAGAGGATCACAAAAAGTCGTTGTATCCAGGATGCGATAATAGTCTGAAAAAGCTGGGCTGCACACTGGATTTGCTAAAATGGAAGGCACAGGAAGGTGTAGGTGACTCATCATTAGAAAATTTGCTGAAAATGTTGAAGAATATGTTTCCGAAGAATAACGAGTTGCCCGCCAGTACGTACGAAGCAAAGAAGGTTGTCTGCCCTCTAGGTTTAGAGGTTCTGAAGATACATGCATGCATTAACGACTGCATCCTCTACCGCGGTGAATACGAGAATTTGAATGAATGCCCTGTATGCACTGCATTGCGTTATAAGATCAGAGGCGATGACCCTGGTGACGATGTTGAGGGCGAGAAACCCAGGAAGAGGGTTCCCGCCAAAGTGATGTGGTATGCTCCTATAATACCACGGTTGAAACGTCTGTTCATGAACAAAAAGCATGCCAAGTCGTTGCGATGGCACAAAGAGGACCGTAAGTCCGACGGGGAGTTGAGACACACCGCTGATGGAACGCAATGGAGAAAGATCGACAGAGTGTTCAAAGATTTTGCAGCTGACGCAAGGAACATAAGATTTGGTCTAAGTACTGATGGCATGAATCCTTTTGGCGAGCAGAGCTCCAGCCATAGCACCTGGCCCGTGACTCTATGCATCTACAACCTTCCTCCTTGGTTGTGCATGAAGCGGAAGTTCATTATGATGCCAGTGCTCATCCAAGGTCCAAAGCAACCCGGGAACGACATCGATGTGTACCTAAGGCCATTAGTTAATGAACTTTTACAGTTGTGGGCCAGACCTGGTGTACGTGTCTGGGATGAGCACAAAGGAGAGGAATTTGACCTACGAGCGTTGCTTTTTGTAACCATCAACGATTGGCCTGCTCTCAGTAACCTTTCGGGACAGACAAATAAGGGATACAATGCATGCACGCACTGCTTACATGAGACTGAAAGTGTACGTTTGGTTAATTGTAAGAAGAACGTGTACCTGGGTCATCGTCGATTTCTTCCCCGAAATCATAACGTAAGAAAGAAAGGCAAGCATTTCAACGGCAAGGCAGATCACCGGCCGAAGCCTGCGGAACGTACTGGTGCTGAGATATTTGATATGGTCAAGGATTTGAAAGTCATCTTTGGAAAGGGTCCTGGCGGACAATCAGTTCCGCGGGGAGTTGACGGGCACGCACCCATGTGGAAGAAGAAATCTATATTTTGGGAGCTAGAATATTGGAAAGTCCTAGATGTCCGCTCTGCAATCGACGTGATGCATGTTACGAAGAATATTTGCGTGAACCTGCTAAGCTTCTTGGGCGTGTATGGGAAGACAAATGATACAAAGGAAGCACGGCAGGACCAGCAACTTTTGAAAGACCCAGATGACCGGCATCCGGAATGGTTTCAAGGTCGTGCCAGCTACGCTCTTACCAAAGAAGAGAAGGTCATTTTTTTGAATGCCTGAGAAGTATGAAGGTCCCGTCTGGCTTCTCGTCGAATATAAAGGGAATAATAAACATGGCGGAGAAAAAGTTCCAAAACCTGAAGTCTCACGACTGCCACGTGATTATGACGCAATTGCTTCCGATTGCTTTGAGGGGGCTCCTACCGGAAAATGTTCGAGTAGCCATTGTGAAGCTATGTGCATTCGTCAATGCAATCTCTCAGAAGGTAATCAATCCAGAAGATCTACCACGGTTACAGAACGATGTGGTCCAATGCCTTGTCAGTTTCGAGTTGGTGTTCCCACCATCCTTCTTCGATATTATGACGCACCTCCTGCTCCACCTAGTCGAAGAGATTTCCATTCTCGGTCCTGTATTTCTACACAATATGTTCCCCTTTGAGAGGTTCATGGGAGTATTAAAGAAATATGTTCGTAACCGTGCTAGGCCAGAAGGAAGCATCGTCAAGGGCTATGGAAATGAGGAGGTAATTGAGTTCTGTATTGACTATGTTCCTGACCTTAAGCCGATTGGTATTCCTCAATCGCGGCATGAGGGGAGACTAAGTGGAAAAGGCAAGATCGGAAGGAAATCCACGATATGTATGGACGGTCATTCTATGACTGAAGCACACCACACAGTTCTGCAAAATTCCAGCTTGGTGGCTCCGTACTTCGAGCAACACAAGAATATTTTACGCTCGGACAGCCCGGGGAAGCCTGAATCCTGGATTAGAAAGGCCCACATGGAGACTTTCGGCAGTTGGTTGCGAAAACATTTAATGAATGACAATGATGTTGGAGATCAGCTGTACATGTTGGCCAAGAAACCATCTTCGACTATAACGACTTTCCAAGGGTACGAGATAAATGGGAATACATTTTACACCATCGCCCAAGATAAAAAGAGCACCAACCAAAACAGTGGTGTCCGCTTTGATGCAGCAACCGAGAATGGGCAAAAGGTCACATATTATGGTTACATAGAGGAGATATGGGAACTTGACTATGGACCCTCCTTTAAGGTCCCTTTGTTCCGGTGCAAATGGTTCAAGCTAACAGGAGGTGGGGTAAAGGTGGACGAGCAATACGGAATGACAATGGTGGATTTCAACAATCTTGGTTACCTTGACGAACCATTCGTCCTTGCCAAAGATGTCGCTCAGGTTTTTTATTTGAAGGACATGAGTAGCAAACCGAGGAAACGGAAAGATAAGAAAACGATCAGTACATCATGCGATGATCCAAAGCGCCACATTGTTCTTTCAGGGAAAAGAAACATCGTGGGAGTGGAGGACAAGACAGACATGTCAGAAGATTATAATATGTTTGGTGAAATTCCGCCCTTCAAAGTGAACACTGACCCAAGCATTAAGTTAAATGATGAGGATGCTCCATGGATACGGCACAATCATAAGCAAGCAGGGACACAAGGGAAGAATTGATGTGTAATAATTTATTGTACCAAACTTTGTTGAATGGATCATGTGAATTTTTTTGATATATTATTTGTATTTTTAAGATTTTAAAATGAATTAGTTTTATTTTTCTGATTTTTTTGATATATAATTGTATTTTTAAGATTTTAAAATGATTTAGTTTTATTTTTCTGATTTTTTTGATATATTATTTGTATTTTCAAGATTTTAAAATGAATTAGTTTTATTTTTCTGATTTTTTTGATATATAATTGTATTTTTAAGATTTTAAAATGAATTAGTTTTATTTTTCTGATTTTTTTGATATATTATTTGTATTTTCAAGATTTTAAAATGAATTAGTTTTATTTTTCTGATTTTTTGATATATATAATTGTATTTTTAAGATTTTAAAATGAATTAGTTTTATTTTCGTGATTTTTTTGATATATAATTGTATTTTTAAGATTTTAAAATGAATTAGTTTTATTTTTCTGATTTTTTTGATATATTATTTGTATTTTCAAGATTTTAAAATGAATTAGTTTTATTTTTCTGATTTTTTGATATATAATTGTATTTTTAAGATTTTAAAATGAATTAGTTTTATTTTATATGAAAAAGGACCTTTAGTCGCGGTTGGGGAGGCGGACCGTGACTAAAGGTACCCTTTAGTCGCGGTTGGTGTCCCCAACCGCGACTAAAGGCTCTTTCTGCGCGGGAACGAAAGCGGCGCCAAAAACCTTTAGTCCCGGTTGGGGAGGTAGACCGCGACTAAAGGTACCCTTTAGTCGCGGTTGGCACCAACCGTGACTAAAGGTACCCTTTAGTCGCGGTCCGCCTCCCCAACCGGGACTAAAGGTCTGTCTATATATACGGCACTTAGCAGTTTCCGCCACCTCTCATTCTCCTCTCGACGCCGAAGCCCTGCCCCGACGCCGATCGACGCCGAAGCCCTGCCCCGACGCCGATCGACGCCGACGCCGACGCCCTTATGACGCCCCCGATTTGACCGTACACTAATCATGCACGCAAATGTGTACGACCAAGATCAGGGACTCACGGGAGGATATCACAACACAACTCTAAAACATAAATAAGTCATACAAGCATCATAATACAAGCCAGGGGCCTCGAGGGCTCGAATACAAGTGCTCGATCACAGACGAGTCAGCGGAAGCAACAATATCTAAGTACAGACATAAGTTAAACAAGTTTGCCTTAAGAAGGCTAGCACAAACTGGGATACATATCGAACGAGGCGCAGGCCTCCTGCCTGGGATCCTCCTAACTACTCCTGGTCGTCGTCAGCGGCCTGCACGTAGTAGTAGGCACCTCCAGTGTCGTAGGTGTCGTCGTCGACGGTGGCGTCTGGCTCCTGGGCTCCAACATCTGGTTGCGACAACCAGATAGAAAGGAAAGGGGGAAAAGAGGGAGAGAAGCAACCGTGAGTACTCATCCAAAGTACTCGCAAGCAAGGAGCTATACTACATATGCATGGGTATATGTGTAAAGGGGCATATCAGTGGACTGAACTGCAGAATGCCAGAATAAAAGGGGGATAGCTAGTCCTGTCGGAGACTACGCTTCTGGCAGCCTCCATCTTGCAGCATGTAGAAGAGAGTAGATTGAAGTCCTCCAAGTAGCATCGCATAGCATAATCCTACCCGGCGATCCCCTCCTCGTCGCCCTGTTAGAGAGCGATCACCGGGTTGTAGCTGGCACTTGGAAGGGTGTATTTTATTCAGTATCCAGTTCTAGTTGTCATAAGGTCAAGGTACAACTCCGGGTCGTCCTTTTACCGAGGGACACGGCTATTCGAATAGATAAACTTCCCTGCAGGGGTGCACCACATGACCCAACATGCTCGATCCCATTTGGCCGGACACACTTTTCTGGGTCATGCCCGGCCGCTGAAGATCAACTCGTCGCAGCCCCACCTAAGCACAACAGAGCGGTCAGCACGCCGGTCTAACCCTATGCGCGCAGGGGTCTGGGCCCATCGCCCTATGCACACCTGCACGTTGCGTACGCGGCCGGAAGCAGACCTAGCCTAGTGGCGTTCCAGTCCAATCCGGCGCGCGCCACTCAGTCGCTGACGTCAAGAAGGCTTCGGCTAATACCAGGACGCCGGGATACCCATAACTACTCCCGCGTAGATGGTTAGTGCGTATAGACCAAATGACCAGACTCAGATCAAATACCCAGATCTCGTTTAGCGTGTTAAGTATCTGCGAACGCCGACCAGGGCCAGGCCCACCTCTCTCCTAGGTGGTCTCAACCTGCCCTGCCGCTTCGCCATAAAGTAACAGCCGGGGGCCGTCAGGAACCCAGGCCCACCTCTACCGGGGTGGAGCCACCTGTCCTTTCAGCCCCCTCATCAGAATCACTTGCGGGTACTCAACGAGCCGACCCGACTTTAGTCATCACATGTGTCATGTATATGGTATATAAGTATATACCCATGATCACCGCCCAGGTGATCACGGCCCGGTAGTATAGCACAGCAGACGGAGAAGGATGTAGGGCCACTGATGGAAAACTAGCATCCTATACTAAGCAGTAGGATAGCAGGTAAGGAAAACAACTGTAGCAACAATGGCAGGCTATGCAACAGAATAAGATTAATCGAAAGCAGTAACATGCTACACTACTCTAATGCAAGTAGTAGAGAGTAGAGTAGGCGATATCTGGTGATCAAGGGGGGGGGCTTGCCTGGTTGCTCAGACAAGAAGGAGGGGTCATCGGTGACGTAGTCGACCACAGGGGCATCAGCATCGTCACGGGGTCTACCGAGGAGAAGAGGGGGCAGAAACAGTAAATACATAGCAAGCAAGTGCATAATAGGACAACAGGCAGAGCTAGACGTGTTCTAACACGGTATGAGGTGATACCGGTGAAGGGGGGAAACATCCGGGAAAATATCCCCGGTGTTTCACGTTCTCGGACAGACGAACCGGAGGTGAAATGTTGCAGGTTCAATAGGTTAGGGATGTGTGGTGGACGAACGGGCTGCGTATCCGGATTCGTCTCGTCGTTCTGAGCAACTTTCATGTACAAAGTATTTCCATCCGGGTTACGGATTATTTTATATGATTTTCTAAAGATTTAATCATTTTCTGAATTTTAATTAATTATTTAATTCAACCTTATCCAAAACAGTGTTGCGATGACATCAGCATGACATCATGCTGACGTCAGCAGTCATCTGACACGTGGGTCCCACATGTCATAGACTGATTAGGGTAATTAGGGTTAACTAATTAATTAACTATTAATTAAACTAATTAATTAAATTAGATTAATCTAAATAGGGTTAATTAACTAATTAATTAATTACTTTTATTTTTATTTATTTATTAATTTTTATTAATTTAGTTATTATTATTATTATTTATTATTATTATTATTTTTATATAATTTTCTTTAATTCTTTTTTTTAAACGTTCAGGGCCGTGGGGCCCCCAGGTCAGTGGCACAGGGGCTTTGCGGGTCGGGCGTGCTAGCGGCCGGCCATGGGCGCCCGATGGGCGCGAGCGCCAGGCGCGGCCTCACCCGAGCGGGAGCGCCGGCGGGGAGTCGAGGCGGGCGCGACAATAGCAGCCGAGGCTGAGCGAGCGGCACCAAGGCGGGGTGGAGTTGGGCGACGGCCGTAGCGCGCGACGAGCGCGGCTGGGACGCGGGTAGGACGTGGTCTCGGCGGGGCAGAGCACGGCGACTACTTGGGCGGAGGAGCTACGGGCGCGGCATCGGGAGTGCTCGAGCTCGAAACCGAGCTCGGGAATAAGCGAGGGGGGAGGAGGAGCTCACACGGGCGGAGGACGAGCTCGTGTGACCGGAGGTCGACAGGGGCAGCGGATCGATGTAGTCCGGCGGGGCAGAGAGGGGGGACAAGGTCGATCCGACGTGGCCGGGGGCGAGGTGGTCCGGTGAGGGGGGAGGTCGGGGAAGCGAGCCTGCGAAGTCCGGCGGCGTCCTGGCGGCTCGGGTCGAGGGCGACGGGATCGGGGCGGCGTCCGGGCGCCGACGGCGAGGCCGGTGAGGCGATGGCGCGCGACGGGTCGGGGGGGCGTCGGTTGGGGAGGAGGTTTGAGGAGGCGCTGTGGGCAGGCGACGAGGAGGCGCCGGCCGGCGACGAGGCGTAGGGACGAGGCGGCGGGGTCGGGCCCCCCACGCTCCGATCCGATCTGGATCGGGGGGGGAAAGCAGAGGAGTGAGACGAGGGGGAGGGCGAGTGGGGAGGTGGAGGTTGTCGGTGGGGAGTGGGGGGGGGCTGGAGTGGATAAGGGGACGGCTGGTGGGCCGGTTTGGGCCGGCCGGTTAGCTGGGCTGGGAGGCCCAGTGGGGGGGGGGCAGGCCTCTTTTCTTTATTTTGTTTTGTTTGTGTTTTCTTTTATTTATTTTCCTTTACTGTTTTATTTTATTTCTTTAATAGTTATAGTTTTATAATAAGTTAAAGCCCACACCTAAATCAGAGTTGTAAAAAGTTTTTAGTGACAAAATAAAATAGTTTAATATTTGTTTATATTTAATAACACTTATATAATTGTTTTTGCTACTGTTTTATTCATCTCATAGTATTTAAACATTTTATAAAGGTGTGGTTTCTCCACCATAATTATCTGTGCAATATTTGGTTCACTCCGAACATTTTTGTTTCGATGTTTGAAAACTTTTGTTGTTTTCCATATTTTGAATTGATTTTTGAATCGGTTTTGAACTAATGAAGGATTAGAAACAGTAACGGAGGTGACGTGGCATCATTAACAGAGTTTTACTGTAGCTTGATTATCCGGGCGTCACAGCCCTGCCCCCAGTGAGCTCCGCCGCCCCCACTTCCCCTGCCCTGCGCGCCGCCGCCCCCGCCCCAAGTGAGCGCCACCGCCGCCCCTGCCCTGCCCTAGCGCGCCGCCGCCACCGCCCCTGCCATGCCCTGCCCCTGCCCGCCGCCCGCCGCCCCTGGCCCTGCCCCTGCCCGCCGCCCGCTGCCCCTGCCTGCCGTCCTCCGCCTCCCGCCGCCGGAAAAGGAAGAAGAAGAAAGAAAAAGGAAGAAGAAGGAAAATGTTAATGTTAAATGTTAAATGAAGAAAGAAACCAAAAAGAAAAAGGAAGAAGAAGAAAGAAAAAGGAAGAAGAAGGAAAATGTTAATGTTAAATGTTAAATGAAGAAAGAAACCAAAAAGAAAAAGGAAGAAGAAGAAAGAAAAAGGAAGAAGAAGAAAGAAAAAGGAAGAAGAAGGAAAATGTTAATGTTAAATGTTAAATGAAGAAAGAAACCAAAAAGAAAAAGGAAGAAGAAGAAAGAAAAAGGAAGAAGAAGAAAGAAAAAGGAAGAAGAAAGAAAAAAGGAAGAAAATGTTAAATGAAGAAAAAAAGAAGAAGAAAGGAAGAAGAAAGAAACCAAATGAAAACCAAAAAGAAAAACAAAGAAAACAAAACAAAAGAAACCAATGCAAAAGAAACCAAAACAGAAGAAAAGGAAAAACAAAATAAGAAAATGTTAAATGTTAAATGTTAAATGAAGAAAAAAAGAAGAAGAAAAGGAAGAAGAAAGAAACCAAATGAAAACCAAAAAGAAAAACAAAGAAAACAAAAGAAAAGAAACCAATGCAAAAGAAACCAAAACGGAAGAAAAGGAAAAACAAAATAAGAAAATGTTAAATGTTAAATGTTAAATGAAGAAAAAAAAGAAAAAAGGAAGAAGAAAGAAACCAAATGAAAACCAAAAAGAAAAACAAAGAAAACAAAACAAAAGAAACCAATGCAAAAGAAACCAAAACAGAAGAAAATGAAAAACAAAATAAGAAAAGGAAGAAGAAAAGGAAGAAGAAAAGGAAAAAGAAAAGGAAGAAGAAAAGGAAAAAACAAAATAAGAAAAGGAAGAAGAAAAGGAAGAAGAAAAGGAGTGCTCAATAATCTTATTTTTTAATTCCTCCTCCTCTATGTCCCCTTAATCTTATTTTTTAATTCCTCCTCCTCTATGTCCCCTTAATCTTATTTTTTAATTCCTTTATACTTAAAGAATTTTTACTACATGCAGGAGTGACATATGGCGGACGATAGAGCCGAGCCGCTTAGGGATCCGGAGGCTGAACGTTATTTAATGGGCATCACCAACAACGAGATTCCTTATGTGCCGGGCTCAGAATATGAGCAAGAAGAGGATGTAGTCTCTTCTTTTCTGAACCTTGACGGTGGAACAGACATTGTCGATGATCAAGAAGGTGAAGGAACGGACATTGTCGACGGAGGTCAACCGTCAACAAACGACGATCTCGAATTGCAAGTAGCAACCACCTCCGGCGAGGTATATATATACATTGAGCCTCTCGTGATACAAACTTACTGAAATGTGAATACATATGTATTAACGCGCGCGACTCTCTTTCTTTTTTTAGCCCTCGGCCGGATCGAGTACGACAAAGCGTGGCAAATCCAAGGCGATGAAAATAGGAGAAACATATGCCATTGAGTTTGTCAGTGAAACCGGCAAGCCCCTACAACACACCTCAAAGTTTATCAACCAATGCGGAGTCGTTGTTAGAGACAACGTCCCGATCACCGTCCAGGAATGGAAGGAGCCAAAGAAGGCACGTCTTGGTTTCAGTTTTGTCGACAAGAGAACGAAAAAGGATTGCTGGAGAAAGCTTATGGAACATTTCATTCTACCTCCGGAATACAACAAAGTCGATGAATTCGGTAACGAGGTTCCGGGTGGACGTGAGAGGAGGAGGCTAGTTAAAGAGTTCGCTCTTCAGAAGATGGGCGAAGCATTCCGGAACTTCAAGAAAAATTTAACCCGTGACTATGTCAACAAGGGCAAGACTCCAGATTTCAATGGACAACATGAGAAACTGAAAGATGATTGGCCAGAATTTGTGAGGCAAAAGCAATCGGAGCATTTCAAGGAAATATCGAAAAAAATAAGGATAATGCGAGTAAGAAAAAGTTCCATCATATTATGGGGCCAGGAGGATACCGCCTTTCGGAGCCTAGGTAGCAGAAGATGGAGGAGGACCTGAGGGTGCGAGGAATCCCTCTAGGTACAGAGGGATGGGACCCAAGGGCCAAAAGCTGGTGGTACGGGCATGGGGGATCGCTAGACCCGGAGACAGGGGTGTGTGTTCACCGGCAGAAAAAGTGCTCCCACCCAAGCCCTTATTGACGCAATGACCCAAGCTCAAGAGGGCTTGATCAAGTTCAACAGAGAGAAAGACGCACTGACAACAGCCCTCGGGAATGATGAACACGGAGGACGTGTACGAGGCAAAGGCAAAGTTCCGTGGAAAGTAGGGTTTTCCCAGGACAATGACCCGTACTGTTACAGAAGTCGTAAGAGAAAGACGGACCGGGATGCAGATCTTATGGCGAAGTTTGCATCGGAACTCCATGAGTTGAAGCAGACCGTGCATGAACTAGTAAAAGAAAAATCGGCTGCAGGGCCGCATGAAGATCATGAAGCGGATCGCGGAAGCCAGCAGCGGAGAAGCAGCGTGGCTTCCACGGATGCCCCGCCTGGTGCTAGTGCACCGATGATCGAGATTCGTGCACCGGAGCCTCACTACCCCGTGGATGATGTAAAGGAGATGAAAGAATGTGATCTGCATTATCCCGTGGGGAACGTTTCCACGAAGGTAGCTAGCGGCAGTGCTTTACCCTGTACACCTGGAGCACTCCACCACAACAACCCCATTGCATATGGCTATGCTCGTGTCACGGTGGAAGACATAGTCCAAGGGTTTGAGGACCTGGAGATTGACAAAGCTACACCCGAAGGGGAGAGAAGACTTGGAGATGTCAAGCGCCAGATCATTCTATGGAAAAAGAAGTACATAGTGTTTCCAGGCGAGGCGCCAAGGCTAGCAAGTCCACCCCCCTCCGATGGTGGTGGTGGTGGCGGTGGTGGCGGTGGCGGTGGTCGTGGTGGTTCACCTACACCTCCTTCACGCTATTCGACGCCGTCCCCCGATCCACAACCTCCGGCGGGTACGACGCCCCCCAATCCTCCTCCAGCGGGTACGACGCCCCCCAATCCACCTCCGGTGAAGAAGCAGAAGCAGGCAGACAGCAAAGAAACCCGCTCATGGACTATTAACCCGGACCCTTATGTACCTAAGACCACAAGGGTACCGGAGCCATCACTGAAGCCTCTCCTCCCAAGGCCTTGGGAACTTAGTGAAGCTGAAACCAAATTGGCCGCGTCTGCTGATTATGAGAAATGGAAGGCGGATATGAAGGCGATAAAAGAGCCTGAGCCCAAGCAAGTATTCACTGAGAAGCAAAAGAAGTGGGCTAAGGATTTTTTGACGACACCGTCCCAAGCCGAGCTGAATATGCCTGACGACTATGGACATGAACTTCGTAGGCAAGCAAAAATATTGAAGGAGGAGAAAGAAGAAAGTAAAAAAAGCGGGAAACAAGTTGACCAGCTCGGGATGCAGAAGAAACAATCGATCCCCCCGCTCATAGTGAAAGCCGGTCCGGAAGAGGACCCCGAGATCATAGCAGCTGCGGCAGCACTTGGATTGACTGTAGCGAGTGCCATGAAACAAGCGTCCGAGATGGGTTTGACTCTTCGTGCCTTCTTAGGCCTTGAGGATGCGCCAGTATGTGAGATAGCATTACAATATGTGCGGAATGGGCCTCTCGTCGAGCCTGCGCGGGAAAAGAGTCTACCACCACAAATGCGAAATCTGCTACGTTGGTACAAGCAATTCATAACATGGGCCGACAAAGAATATGTTTATGCGGATGTTACAGAGGAGCATCACACCAAACGGTACTCTGTACAAGTTCATATGAGTGAATTGTTCCAGCTGTTCAATCTGCGCGACCTCGACAAATCTATGCTGAGTTGCTACGTTCTGTAAGTGATTTATTTCTACCTCATCTCGTTCTTCATTGCCTGCACTATATATATATATATATATTGTCCTAACTATATTGTTGCGTACGTTATTATGCAGATTGAAGATTTGGGAATGCAAAATAAGAAACATCCATGATGTTGGGTTCATTGACCCACATATCGTTAATGGACATGTGTTACAACATCACCCCGAAGACGTGGAGAAAGACTTGTACAAGTTTCTTAGAAAGCATCAACTCAAAAGTCATATTCTATTTCCTTACCATTTTGGGTGAGTGTTTCTCTCTTGTGCCCATTCTCTTTTGTTTATTCCATGCATGGTATGTCTAATCGATGAGTTATGCATGACTGTGCATGTAACGTGTCCGCAGGTTCCACTGGATTCTGCTAAATATTGAACTTCACACCTCCAGAGTTCTAATCATGGACTCTATGGATTCGGATCCAAAGCGTTGGGCCGACATGAGAAAAATGCTGCAAAAGTAATTATTTTCAATCATTTGAGCTCTATATCGATCGGTCTCTTTCGTTCATTTCCTAATATCAAGTAACTAATAACTCCCTTGTTCATTTAATTTTCTTTGCCCTGTAGGGTTTGGAGACGGTTCTCAGAAGAAATTGTCGGTGAATTCAAACATGAGCTAGATTTTAGAAGGTTAGTTAATGTGGATAAGCAGCCACCGGGGACCAATCTATGTGGATACTATGTTTGTGAGAACATCCGGAGACACACCTCTGAGCGGAAGGCATCGGATAGCGTGCGCAACGCGACGGATAACTTGCGGAGGAGGCTTAGTCCAGAAGCTCGCTTCCGACCAATTCAAGATGAATTAGCAGGATTTTTCATGAGGGAAGTCATCAATCCTAAAGGAGAACACTATACCGAGGACGAAGAAATTTATATGCATACCCGAGATTGAAACTTGTTCGAAGTTGTATATGGTCATCCATCCTAATTGTGTATGGAAACTTGTTCGAAGTTGTATATGGTCACCCGAGATTGAATATATATTATATATTCCTCTTGAATTCTTCTTGTTTGAAATTTCATATGCATGTATATAGTAGCGTAGAATATGTGTACTGAAACTTCATCAAAATTAAAATAAAACACAAAATAAAATATAAAAGAAATAAAACACTACAAATTAAAAAGAAACCAGGTTTAGGGGGGCTAAAACCCTAAACCTGCGGAGGAGGCCTTTAGTCCCGGTTAGCCACGAGAACCGGGACTAAAGGTCCTCCGCCCCGACGGACCCCTGGCGCCCACGTGGACGGGCCTTTAGTCCCGGTTAGCCACGAGAACCGGGACTAAAACCTTTAGTCGCGGTTCGTAAGAGGCGCGACTAAAGGGGGGGGGTCTTTAGTCGCGCATATTTAGTCCCGGTTGCACAGCCGGGACTAAAGGCCTTTTTTCTACCAGTGTTAGTACCGGTTCATGGCACGAACTGGTACTAAAGGGCCCATCAAACTCTACCCCCCCTTGGACCGCCTTTTCAGTTTTAGAAAAAACAAAAGAAAATGATGGAAATGTCAAAAAAAATAAAATAAAATAAGTTTCCCATGTGATATGTGGTCTAGTTGTTGGGAAAATTAACAAATATGAATTTCGACTTTATTTGCAAAATCTCTCTGGAATTTCTTAAAATGGGCATAACTTTTGCATACGAACTCGGATGAAAAAGTTTTTTATATGAAAAATCATCTACTCAAAAAGTTACATCCGATTTTAACTGGGGGAACCCCGTTAAACATTTTCAAAATCCTCAAAAACCTAACAGAAAAAAAGATACGGGGCTTTTAAGATCTGGAGAGGCAAAAAAATCAAATTGTGGTCAAACTATGGTCAAACAATGGTCAAACTAATTATTCTAGAATATTAGTGTTACTAAATAATTATTTCAGTTTTTTTGAATTTTGGTCAAATCTGGTCAAACTATGGTCAAACAGTGATCAAACAATGGTCAAACTAATTATTCCAGAAATATTAGTGGTACTAAATAATTATTGTTTTTTAAAACAATAGTTTCAAACTCAAACAGTGAAATGTATCATTTCATGCTGAAGCTAAATTTCTGAGGGTTAATAGAATTGACATCTTACTATTGTCAGGAAAACAACAAGTGCAGACTTGGAAACGAGGGAGAATAGAACCCGGAAGTTAAGCGTGCTCAGGCTGGAGTAGTGAGAGGATGGGTGACCGTCCGGGAAGTTAGATGATTTGGAATGATGAGGGGTGATTAGAGATTAGAGGATAAATTGAGCAGTGATGAGGGGTGGTGATTAGAGATTAGAGGTTAAAATAATTCAGAAATTTGAAAATAAAAAAAATTCGTAAATTTTTTTAAAAAAAAATCATAAAATTTTCTTTAGTCCTGGTTGGTAACACCAACCGGGAGTGGAGCTCCAGGCTGCGTCCACGTGGACGGCCTTTAGTCCCGGTTCGTGTAAGAACCGGGACTAAAGGGGGAGGCATTAGTAACGACCATTTAGTCCCGGTTCAAAAACCGGGACTAAAGGCCCTTACCAACCGGGACAAAAGCCCCATTTTCTACTAGTGAGTGTATATTTTTTTAGAATGATGATACGAGGTGGAAGTCTCCCGACTCAGTGCAAGGGGGTGTGTGTGCGTGTGTGTGTGTGTTTGGGGGGGGGGCTAGATCGCCTGCGCCTCTCCTCTCCCCGCTCTCCTACCTCTAAAGCGCTGCCGTTGAAGAAGACGGCGGGGTTTCCCGATCGGTGGAGGTGACTGAGTGGCCTTTTGAGGGACGGTGGTCATGGTTACATTCGACTACAATAGGCCGGCTTGGCTGATGTATGCAGGGACTTGGTGGGATTTAGCATGAGCTTGCCTAGACCGCGCGGGTTTGGTCCCAGGATATAACAATGGTGTAGCAATGCTAGGGAGTGGAGGTTAAAATAATTCAGAAATTTGAAAATAAAAAAAAAATCATAAAATTTTCTTTAGTCCTGGTTGGTAACACCAACCGGGAGTGGAGCTCCAGGCTGCGTCCACGTGGACGGCCTTTAGTCCCGGTTCGTGTAAGAACCGGGACTAAAGGGGGAGGCATTAGTAACGACCATTTAGTCCCGGTTCAAAAACCGGGACTAAAGGCCCTTACCAACCGGGACAAAAGCCCCATTTTCTACTAGTGAGTGTATATCTTTTTAGAATGATGATACGAGGTGGAAGTCTCCCGACTCAGTGCAAGGGGGTGTGTGTGCGTGTGTGTGTGTGTTTGGGGGGGGGGCTAGATCGCCTCCGCCTCTCCTCTCCCCGCTCTCCTACCTCTAAAGCGCTGCCGTTGAAGAAGACGGCGGGGTTTCCCGATCGGTGGAGGTGACTGAGTGGCCTTTTGAGGGACGGTGGTCATGGTTACATTCGACTACAATAGGCCGGCTTGGCTGATGTATGCAGGGACTTGGTGGGATTTAGCATGAGCTTGCCTAGACCGCGCGGGTTTGGTCCCAGGATATAACAATGGTGTAGCAATGCTAGGGAGTGGAGGTTAAAATAATTCAGAAATTTGAAAATAAAAAAAATTCGTAAATTTTTTTTTAAAAAAAAATCATAAAATTTTCTTTAGTCCTGGTTGGTAACACCAACCGGGAGTGGAGCTCCAGGCTGCGTCCACGTGGACGGCCTTTAGTCCCGGTTCGTGTAAGAACCGGGACTAAAGGGGGAGGCATTAGTAACGACCATTTAGTCCCGGTTCAAAAACCGGGACTAAAGGCCCTTACCAACCGGGACAAAAGCCCCATTTTCTACTAGTGAGTGTATATCTTTTTAGAATGATGATACGAGGTGGAAGTCTCCCGACTCAGTGCAAGGGGGTGTGTGTGCGTGTGTGTGTGTGTTTGGGGGGGGGGGCTAGATCGCCTCCGCCTCTCCTCTCCCCGCTCTCCTACCTCTAAAGCGCTGCCGTTGAAGAAGACGGCGGGGTTTCCCGATCGGTGGAGGTGACTGAGTGGCCTTTTGAGGGACGGTGGTCATGGTTACATTCGACTACAATAGGCCGGCTTGGCTGATGTATGCAGGGACTTGGTGGGATTTAGCATGAGCTTGCCTAGACCGCGCGGGTTTGGTCCCAGGATATAACAATGGTGTAGCAATGCTAGGGAGTGGAGGTTAAAATAATTCAGAAATTTGAAAATAAAAAAAATTCGTAAATTTTTTTTTAAAAAAAATCATAAAATTTTCTTTAGTCCTGGTTGGTAACACCAACCGGGAGTGGAGCTCCAGGCTGCGTCCACGTGGACGGCCTTTACTCCCGGTTCGTGTAAGAACCGGGACTAAAGGGGGAGGCATTAGTAACGACCATTTAGTCCCGGTTCAAAAACCGGGACTAAAGGCCCTTACCAACCGGGACAAAAGCCCCATTTTCTACTAGTGAGTGTATATCTTTTTAGAATGATGATACGAGGTGGAAGTCTCCCGACTCAGTGCAAGGGGGTGTGTGTGCGTGTGTGTGTGTGTTTGGGGGGGGGGGGCTAGATCGCCTCCGCCTCTCCTCTCCCCGCTCTCCTACCTCTAAAGCGCTGCCGTTGAAGAAGACGGCGGGGTTTCCCGATCGGTGGAGGTGACTGAGTGGCCTTTTGAGGGACGGTGGTCATGGTTACATTCGACTACAATAGGCCGGCTTGGCTGATGTATGCAGGGACTTGGTGGGATTTAGCATGAGCTTGCCTAGACCGCGCGGGTTTGGTCCCAGGATATAACAATGGTGTAGCAATGCTAGGGAGTGGAGGTTAAAATAATTCAGAAATTTGAAAATAAAAAAAATTCGTAATTTTTTTTAAAAAAAAAAATCATAAAATTTTCTTTAGTCCTGGTTGGTAACACCAACCGGGAGTGGAGCTCCAGGCTGCGTCCACGTGGACGGCCTTTAGTCCCGGTTCGTGTAAGAACCGGGACTAAAGGGGGAGGCATTAGTAACGACCATTTAGTCCCGGTTCAAAAACCGGGACTAAAGGCCCTTACCAACCGGGACAAAAGCCCCATTTTCTACTAGTGAGTGTATATCTTTTTAGAATGATGATACGAGGTGGAAGTCTCCCGACTCAGTGCAAGGGGGTGTGTGTGCGTGTGTGTGTGTGTTTGGGGGGGGGGGGGGGGGCTAGATCGCCTCCGCCTCTCCTCTCCCCGCTCTCCTACCTCTAAAGCGCTGCCGTTGAAGAAGACGGCGGGGTTTCCCGATCGGTGGAGGTGACTGAGTGGCCTTTTGAGGGACGGTGGTCATGGTTACATTCGACTACAATAGGCCGGCTTCGCTGATGTATGCAGGGACTTGGTGGGATTTAGCATGAGCTTGCCTAGACCGCGCGGGTTTGGTCCCAGGATATAACAATGGTGTAGCAATGCTAGGGATGCGGCACAACACCAGTGTGTGGAGTGCGGTTTTGTAGGCCGGCGAGCAACGTCTTAGTGGATCTCTCTAGGGCTTGGTCTAGGACCAATAAGAGGCATGTGGAGTCCGGGTGGCCTATCGGGTGGCGATGGGTGCTGGCGTTGTTGTGTCATGCATGGCAACCATCAACGAGAACATGGTGTGGCGGTGAACCGTAAATGACACGATGCCATCTTCTCTTCACGGATTCTCCTTTGGTCAGTTCCGCATGAGCAGAGCAATATGAAGGTAGATGCGCCATTGGCAGTTGCATCGGGTTTGCACTCTCTATGTGAAAACCCATGATGTCTAATGTGGCTAGATTAGATAGTGTCGACGTCCACACGATGTTTCTTAGTTGATGGTGTCGACGTTCACACGATGCTAGGCATCAGAGGTTGAGTAATGTCATCATCCTTTCTCTTTTAAAAAGATGTTCCACTCAATTTTATTGAACAGTTTAACCACACTCTACCGAAGTATTTACATGATAAGTTGTAGTTTTTTTTAACACTGTACACAAACGTAGATGATCATATAGTAGTACTTGAAACCTGATGGGTTGGTTCCTCCACAAGGAAACTAACCATCTCGATAGGGGAAACGGCGTTTTGGCGGGTGCATCTGCACCCGCGGGGGAACAGTAAAATCATAAAAAATAGTAAAAAAACTGATATTTTTGTGATCCGGAATGCTCATGTGTGTGAAGTCCGTGCCAAATTTCATGGAATTTGGACATTTCATTAGCTCTCAAGAAAAAAGAAATTTTTTGGGCCTGTGAGACATTTTTGAAAACAACATTGTTCGTAGGGATGGCACCCGTAGGGTTTGAGTACGGGTGGAGCCACTCCATACCCTTACCCTTCATCGCAAACCTTACCCATCACCCGTACCCATACCCGTTGGCGGGTATAATTTTTGCCCATACCCGTCACCCATCAGGGTAAATGGGTACCCACGGGTAAAATTACCTAGATTTGCAACACATCAATTTGAGCATTACATATTCATAAACGACAACTTATAATAATAATTTATAAACAACAACACATCATGACAGCAACGCATATACTCGTTCGTGGGCTATCTATTGTGGTGCGGCGGCCTAACATGAATGCACGATGAGGTCTTCTTAGGGTTGTGGGATTTATGTGTATATATAATATGTTTAATATGTGAATAAATAATATATAAGACCTATTTGTCAGAATATATACGGGTACATGGGTACATGGGTATGGGTTATACCCGTACCCACTATACCCGATGGGTACGAATTTTTTTCCCATTTATGTATCTATGGGTATTTATTTGACCCATACCCTTGCCCTAATAGGGTTTTTACCCGCAGGGTACGCGGGTAATGGATACGCACTGCCATCCCTAAATTGTTCGGAGCTCATTTTGTCTCTTTTTTTTCACATGCTCCTCGAATGTCATTTAGCCACAAATTTTGCACGCACCCAACACACTGAATCATCTTGCATAAAAAAATCAGACTTAACGAAAATCTACTATTTTTAATTTTACTGTTCACCATGTGCAGATGAGCCTGGGCACCGAATTGAATATCCGTCTTAATATGTTGTTAGTTCTTGACAAGAATAATTCTGTACGAGCTACACAAACCATCAGAGATGCCGTAAACCAAACCCCTATATCTTCCTCTGCCTCCCTCCCTGTCTGTCTTTCTGTGTGCACATGTGAACACGCACGCACGCACGCACGCACGTACGTACCCTTCCAGTTCCATCCATGGGTGCACAACAGCCCATACCAGCACACCAACTCGCCATGCCCGGAGATCTATCTCCCGATCACCCGAGCCGCAAACCGGAATTAGGCGACGCCGCAAAGCCGGAAGATATGTGCCCGCTAGGTGATGATTAGGCCAGTCCGTGCTTCGAATTAAATGCCCCGCATCCCTCATCTCGTCTGCATGACTGCATCTGCCCGCCCACGTCACCGCCGGCGACGTCGGGCGAGCGCGACACGGCCACCGGCCCGGCTGCAGCCGCCCTGCCCGCGCGCCCACCGGCCGGGACCGGCCCAGCGAATCGGACCTCGCCACCTGGCGCCCAGCACGCTAACCGAGATGACAAGAAAAGTCTCTCCAGCTGGGCGAGTACGTACGTACTCCTCATCTGAGAGACGTGATTCAGGACTATGGTTCAACCGAACCTATGGTCTATGCCGTACGATTTAACATCCTACTACATGTGGATCTGTGACATGCATGCCAACTGCATTTTTTAATCAACCATGCATGGATCCTCATGAATAGACATACATGTCAATTGCATTTTTTAATCAATCATGTATGGATCCTTATGAATACTGTCTAGAAATCAATGGTGTCGAGTGTAGGTTCGGCTGAACCATGGTTCCGTACAACATTTTCGCTCCCCATCTGCCTAGCCATACGTAGTACCAGTACAGCTACTTGTAGTAGAGCCGTAGCCTTCCCGGCCCCTCCCCGGCTCTGTGAAAGCATCGGCGCAAAAACTAGTTGACCTGACCATGCCGTGCGCGGGCGCCTATTAATACCCCTCGTCTTCCTCGCGCCCCTCCTCGATATCCCTCTCGGTAAACGATACAGTACAATCATAGTACTCCGATCAGGAGCCAGCTGCTGCTTCCTGTGTTGGTCCCACTGCCGAGATCGGCAGCAGAAGCAGCCGTCGGCCCTTTCTAGCTCCTGTCGATCGCTTGATCCGAGGGGACCCAAGGCGAGCTGCGTTCGTGGTGGCGGCGATGAGTTCGCTCAGCATGGTGGAGGCGAGGCTGCCGCCGGGGTTCAGGTTCCACCCGCTGGACGACGAGCTCGTGCTCGATTACCTGTCCAGGAAGCTCGGCGGCGGCGCCGGAGGGGCGGCGGCCGCGGTGGCGAGCATCTACGGCTGCCCCGCCATGGTCGACGTCGACCTCAACAAGATCGAGCCCTGGGACCTCCCCGGTAAGACCTAATCCAGATACCCCTATATACCCAAGCCGCTTAATTAATTACACCAGCATGCGCGTGTGTCTATATGTTTGTGTGATCAGTTCTAGTTTCATCGTCTTCCGGATCATCAAACATACATATGCACGAATACTTTGGTCCTGTGCTTGATTTATCAGTTGATTTAATTTCTTCTCCCGTCTCGCTGCTGATTCCTAATTATTCTTTCAATTTGAAGTCGATGACGTCCTAAATCCCCTTCAAAATATCGCATCCTATGTATGATATCTCTGCGGTGTATATCTTTTGACGGAACTAACAACGATTTGGTCGTTTCTAAACAGACAAGTCTTCTTTTCTCCACTGTACTAATTAAATCCCTTGTTCGTTTTCTAATAAAGAAGTCCCAAAATTAAATTATTTGTCCGCGTGTATATGCATGCATGATTGTCCAAGGTTCTCAATCATGCATCAAAATGTATTGCTCTGTTGGTTTCAACTTGAATTTAAGATCTTTGTTGGGACCAACTATGTATTTATGTGCAGCTCAATCAGCTATCTCCATTAATTTTCAGTCTGTTAATTCCATGAACAATTTTCTTTGTTCCTTTCCGCTCATGCATGTGTAGTTTCCTTCAGTTGCATCCAAATCTAAGGTGGCTGTGTTCATGCTGCTAGTGGCTGGAGTTGCATCCGTTTCCACTCCCAGCCATAACTGAAGTGACATCGACAATCTCGATCTCACCAAGTTGCAACCTGCAACTATGCATGCATGCTTCCCATACCGCTAGAAACCGACCTTTCCTCCTTTCCTCTTCTTTACTCACCTTTTTGGCCTATCCTTTTGATGTGCCCGTGCTTTCCTCCCTCTTTATATGTCCTAATTTGTTTAATTACCATTCGAAAAAACTTGATCCAAAGGCAAGATAATATTCAGAGTGAGATCATCTACAAAGTAACTACTAGTACTACCACTGTAGACTGTAGAGAGAGAAAGAGAGATTAAATTCTTGCACAGTAATTTTTTCCTCTTATTCCAGCCATGGGAGACTTGATCAAGAGATGAATACATATAGTTTCTGGGAATTATTCTACAATGAGAACAAAATTCACATGCCTTGTCTGCCTCCATCTTTTGTCGCTTTCCCGTCCCCATAACAGAAGGATATTCTCACAGCCATGAGTTTGTTTGGCCCCTTGCTGGCCTTCTCCGCATCTGTCCCTGTTCATCCCATGCCATCAAATATTCCCCCAATTTGCCTCATCCTTAAAGGGAATTCACAGCCCACGGATGGGGACAAACTTAACACAAAAAGGAGGCCTTCCACTTTGCCTACTAGTAGAAAACACACCATGCACAAAGCCATATGGAAAGAACATATATATAGCAAGGATAGGATATGTATAATTGATATATCTCACACGAATAGGCAAGATGCCTTCCCCAATCAATAGATCTCCTTTGCCCTGGTTCCTAAAATATCTATTATTCTCCCTATTATGCAATTACCTATTAATGGATATTTTCTCTGCCTTAATTGAATGTGGCTCTGATGTAGGACTTTTTCTTATAAAATGGAAAAGTGTAGCCAGAAAACATTACTAGATTAATGGATGCACATCTTGAGCACGTTCCAAAAAGATTATTACTGTTCATAGTTCATCTAATTAATTTCTACAAAATTGTTTGTTAATTTGCTCCCTGATTGTATTCAGAAATTGCATGCATTGGTGGCAAGGAGTGGTACTTCTACAGCTTAAGAGACAGGAAGTACGCTACAGGCCAGAGAACAAATAGAGCAACTGAATCAGGCTACTGGAAGGCCACAGGGAAAGACCGTGCGATAAGCCGGAAAGGGTTGCTAGTTGGCATGAGAAAAACCCTGGTGTTTTATGAAGGTAGAGCCCCTAAGGGTAAGAAGACTGAGTGGGTCATGCACGAATTCCGCAAGGAAGGGCAAGGCGATCTGATGAAGTTGCCACTCAAGGTAAGCATCATTATAATTATACATGTCGAGCAAATTTGATCTTACTACTTGATACTCCACTCTTTTCCCCTTTTGTTCCTTGTTTGATGCTTATAGTATAATGCATCATATGGATAGAGAGTGCAAGAAATTCCACCAAAAATTTATGTACACACAAGCAAGAAAACTATATATTCGTGGCACTTTTTTTAAAGGAAGGGAGGGGGCATTGAAAATGAAACTTGACAGATTTGATTTCACATGTGGTGCATTTTATGAGAAGTATGGACTAAAGAAACAAAAACCTTTGGTTCACGTGACATTCGCATGTGGAGGGGACTGGCCGCAATGCCAGCTCATCCTATAATACATGTGCAATGGATAATGTAGTACGACCAGCCAGCTCACTATACATGCATATGGCCTCTCAATTCAAGATCTAGCTAGCTAGCTAGAGAGTAGAATTGAAGCGCCAAAAATACAGGTAGGTCACCAAGTTGGCATCTTTTTTAATTAACTCCCTTAGTTTGCGATAATTAAGTGTCATGAAAATAATACTGCAAGATGTCTAAAAGCTGGTGTGGTTTGTGTTAAGACACTAGAACAGATAGTTAGCTGAATTTGCTTAGAAAATTCGTGGCAGCCAGAACATATGTTCATTATGTTAATTGTTGTTAATTAGTTGGGCCTGGTTCCGCCTGTTGATGTTCTGTACTTGATCCTTTCTTCATATGTGGGTCACTCTCATGCCAGCTACTTACACAGATATGGGATGATCTGGTCTCTTCTAATTTAGATGTACACCCCAATATACAGACGTATGTGCGAATTATTGACTCACACCAAGTTTTAATCATTTTTATTTACCAACGCATCCATGTCACTAGCATACAGTTGTTGCCCAGAACAAGAGATAAGAATGGCTAAATAATTATAGTATTTTCCCATTATAAATCGTTTTAATTCATACTATCAAGCTTTGCAAAAAGATTCTGCTGCAAAAATGTTGATCTCATGATCAGTTCAGATGCATGCATATGATACCATTGTGACAACTATCTTCATGTGTAATATTTTCCTGTTAAACAGGAGGACTGGGTCTTGTGTAGGGTTTTCTACAAGACCAGGACAACCATCGCCAAGGCACCCACAGGGAGCAGCTACAACATTGACAGTGCAGCCGCAACCTCACTGCCTCCCCTCATTGACAACAACTACATTGCCTTTGACCATCCTGCAATGTCGACGGTGCAAAACCTAGAGGGTTATGAGCAAGTGCCCTGCTTCTCCAATGGCCCCTCCTCTCACCCGTCGTCGTCGGCCTCGATGAACATCCCGGTGACGGCGATGGCGCCCATGGCCGCTGATCAGGAGCAGCAGCACATGGGTAAGGCGATCAAGGACGCGCTGAGCCAGCTCACCAGGTTTGAGCAAGGCAACGTGAAGAGGGAGGCGCCTGCCCAGGGTGGTGTGTTTGCTCAAGATGGGTTCGAGTACTTAGCTGAGAGTGGCTTCTCACAGATGTGGAACTCACTCAATTGATTTTCTAGCTAGTGATATTATTGCTGGTACCAATTATAGATCATTTTCTCGCAAGCAGTCTCCTGCATGAATGGGCAACCAGCCAAACACAACAAACATTATCTCTCGGAAGTCAGAACTGATGGCGCCTGGGAGGGCAACTATCTCGGCATCTGATCATGAAAATGAGGAGGCGGCAACTCCTGCCGCTGCTTGCACCTGCAACTGCGTGGAGTGTGTCTCCTTGCTGTGATGTTGCCCATGCAGAGTTTCAGGATCTCCGGCAATAATGTCCCGTAAAACCATAAGACAGTAGTATATTGATATGCCCGTGGCATAAAGAGAAATTGAATTCCATCAAAAGGCATCTGAACTAGACCACCTCAGGCATGGTTAAAACTTTACGTTAACACAGACTTCAACGGAGATCGCGTCGTGGGGCAAGTGGGCAACTTGCGTCATCATCAAAGAGGAAGAAGGTGTACTCATCTATGCTAGCAACATTAAGTTGAATCGTCCATGTTGTGAGTGTAGTGCTAAAAAACGTCTTATATTA
This sequence comes from Triticum aestivum, assembly GCF_018294505.1. Taxonomy (NCBI): domain Eukaryota; kingdom Viridiplantae; phylum Streptophyta; class Magnoliopsida; order Poales; family Poaceae; genus Triticum; species Triticum aestivum. The sequence goes on along the minus strand of NC_057814.1, from coordinate 573,993,441 downwards.
TGAGACGGATGGAGTAGGATTCAACATTAGGTTGAATCGCGTGTATGTCGTAATTGTAACAGGCTATTCTGTTCGAATGCGATGGGTTGATGGTGAATCCTGATTTTGTGAGAACACAGCAAGGCTAGATGTACACACGTGCTGCAGTCCATGGTAGTCTTCGATCTCCTGGGCGTACTGCTGTATGTACGTGCGCTGATTTTGCGAAATAGCTAGAACTAGAAGGGATGGACAGTCAAAAGTTGATGGTATAGTTGAAACCTAAGCAGTGGCGGATCTACCATAGGGCAAACAGGGACAGCTGCTCCGGGTCGCCGGTGGTGGAGCAAGGTGCCCCCCTGCCAACCCCCAAGCCATGGCTGTGACGAGCGCAGCCTCATGTCATTGTTCTGTTCGAAGGGGTAAGATAGGGGAGGAAAAAAAAAGAAACAAGAGGATGGCTTTTCACTCAACAAGTGAACAGTTACAAAAACAGCTGCTGTAGAAGTTTTAAGACTAAGGAGGAGGCGAAAGAGGATTGCTCCAGGTTAAAGATCAAAGAGGAGCAATCGTAAAGTAGGCACTAGTAGAGATTATATCGGATTAAGTGGGCTGAGTAACTTGATAATCTTGGTCCAATTAGTTGTCACTGCAGTATTGCTGTTAACATGTGATCGAACATGACATGAAATGGCAGCAACCATAAGGGCGATAGCGAATAAGCTCACCACATTAAGGTGCAACATAACCACATCACGGAATGTTGGCAACCGCTTCAACCCAGACCAAAATCCCAAAACACGGAAATGCATGGCAATCGAACCGCTTCAACCCAGACCAAAATCCCAAAACACGGAAATGCATGGCAATCGAACCGCTTCAACCCAGACCAAAATCCCAAAACACGGAAATGCATGGCAATCGAACCGCTTCAACCCAGACCAAAATCCCAAAACGCGGAAATGCACCCTGCTATTATGTGGACAACAATACACACTGCAGAACATGGCCCAGATCACAGATGCAGGGGGAACAAAATCCATGCAAGGTCAAGGGTTCGATCCCAAGTTTATCCACCATTTTATGAATATTTCTTTGGTTTTTATAAAAGACCAATGCATCTTTAAAAAACCCAGACAAGGCATCGTTTCATGATTTTTCCAGTCGGACCGCCGGTCGGATTCGGTTTTTAAAACCGCAGGTCCTGCTGCAATGCACAACGACGCCCTTCAGGAGCATCGCAACAATGGCGTCGTCATCATTCTTCAACATATGCTGCAATCATCAAATCACCGATTTCACCATGGAGTCCCCAAATACAACAATATAATCTGCAGACAAAGCAAAAATGGAATGGTTGTCACCTTGCAGAAGGAGGCATCGCGCCGTTCCCAGCACCGGACGGCTCAGATGCAACCCGAGGTGGGTCTGAAACAACCGTCTTCTTCAGAAACGAATCGTGTTTGCTCCTCGAACCTGACTGAGGCGAATCGACTATGCATTTCTCACGTGTTGGCCCATCCGCCGCGACGTATTTCGCAGCGGACGCGGGTTCGCTCGGGTCAATCCTTTTGAGAAACACAACTTTTGGTCTCTTGGGATGCTTCTTCGCTGCCGTTTCCCACATTTCTGCCGTTCTGGCACTGACCATAGAATCGAGGGCAACTTCCTCAAGACAATCATGGAACTCGATTCTCATGCCTGAAAGATCAAGGAGGTCCTTGCAGAGCAGCTGGAGTGAGACAAGGTACGGCAGGGCTCCCTCTTTGATTGCAGGGAGGATGGGCATTTTCACCACAAGGCATAGGCGTCGCAGGCTTGGGAAGTCCCCATTGTCTATGGTGAAGCTCCCAAGGTCAGCCTCAACCAGCTTGAGGTAAAGCAAGTAGCGCAGCTTGCGCAGGTTCGATAGATCATGCCCCATCAGATTAGTCGACGAAAGGCACAATTCCGTGAGGCCACACAGGGATGTAACAAACTGAGGCAATACACTAAGCTGGCCGTGCAGTTTCAGCGAGCTAAGATAACAATATTCTTGAATAGAACCCAGGAAGTCACCCATGGTATTCCCAAGATTGAGTGACAGAGAACGAATGCCGGTTGTGTCCATGCCATCCTGAGCAAACTTCTGAACTGCCTTTGAAATGTCAGGCAAGCCTCTGTTGTCTGCGCCAGTGGATTCACACCATATCTTAACCTTTTTCAGTTCTTTCATATGAGCCATCAGTTGTAGAAATCCAGGGTTTCCATCTGCATAAAATCCTGCAAGAGACTTCAACTTACTTTTTCTTTGCGAGAACTCCGCTATTTCACTCTTTCTCAAGTCCTTTTTCCCAAACTTAAACTTTCCAAACAGGTAAGCTAGGTGAGGCAACCCAATGACTTCCACTGGCAATATCTCTATCTTTGTCTTCCTCAGATCCAGGGTCTCTAAACAGTGTAGCTTGTCAATTTTCTTCGGAAGGTTGCTGATAGTGCCCCCAAGGCTCAGATATTTTAGATGCCACAGCTTATGTATGTCCTTGAGATGACTGTCCTCCAAATCATTGCATTCTCCCAGATCCAACACTCGCAGCAGCTCGCACCTGCAAAACTCAGAAGCAGCTTCTCCCGCATCCCCAGAGATGGTCAGAGACCGGGCGCGGAATTTCTCGCTGCCAGCTGCATCATCGCTTGCTGGACTTGTACGCTGGTTCGAGCTCAAGGTGCTGCCACTTGCATGGTTTTGGATGAACAGGTGACGGAAATTACTTCGATTTTGATCATGAAGAGATGTGATGAAGTTATCAGACATTGACTTGTGCAGCATGAACTCGTGCATGATTCCATGAGTTCTGCACGTCTTCACTTTTGCATTGTTGCTAGCATCGATCGGCCGGATGATGTTCCGGTCAATAAGTTCCCGGAAGTTTTCATCTGCTACCTCCAGATCACTGCGTTTATATTGACACTGGACATACCCTTCAGCTAGCCATCGCCTGATTAAAGTATTCCTCCTGATTGGGCGACCATTTGGGAACACACTCGTGTATAGCAAGGAGGTCCTCAGAGGATAACCAGACAGGCTGCTGTAGTTATTTACAAGAACCTGTTGCAATTTTGTGAAGTCTGCCTCCTTCTCCATATGATGCCCGAGGTTGTGGCAAACGCGCGCACAGTGACTTCCCGTGAGCTCATTCTCGCCTAGCAAAAACTTGGCCACACACACAAGAGCAAGTGGAAGGCCATCACACTTCTCCACAATTGCTGTTGAACCCCGCTCCAGTTCAGGTGAACATCCTTGGAAGAAAACCTTCTTCATTAGCAAAACCTTGGAGTGCTCCGCATTAAGAATGCTCATCTTGTAAACATAACCATCACCTGAGCTGCAAGCATTAGCTACTGACTGGAGAGACGTGGTAACTATAATTCTGCTTTTTGTTTCCCTGGGTAAGATGGATTTGATGACATCCCAGTGCTGCTTGTTGATGTCATCGATTACAATTAAACACCTGGCGGACGGATTGACAAGTGAATAAGTTAGCGGGCAATTGGTTGCCAATTCACTATATGCAGAGCAAACCTACACTAGCACTCAAATGTACACAAAATCGATTGTTTGTATGTGCATAACAGGAAATAATCAATGGCAAGGGTTTAAGTCTTGCTTTTGGAAACAGAGGAATGCAACACTGTTTTTGAAGGTACAGATTTAGACTTGTACTCTCTTTTTTTTTGCGAGAAGATTTAGACTTGTACTTATGAGACTGTAAACTATAATGTATATGTTATTTCATTTTACACCATTGTTTAAGCCGGGTCTTTGATTGTAGTAATCAACTAGTTAAAAACTAAAAATAAGTGTGTATGACAAGTAGACGCGTAACAAAGGTTAATGAGAAAATCAGATTGAATGTCCAACTAAACTTGCCATACAGCTAAGTACAGTACACAAATAATAGGTGACTAATTAGTAATTACAGTTACTAGCTCCTATATTTTCACAAACAATTCAGTACTCCAAACTGTCCATGTTCATGTTTATATATATTAATTAATGAATAATACATGTCCATGGAGTAAGATTCAGTGCTCCATTAGTAACAGTAATATGAACATAGTACAGTTACAGTTACTGAATTGTAACTGTAATTGTACTATGTTACAGTTACTAGCTCCATGGACTGAATTCAGTACAATTCAGTCCAAACTGATGGTTTCATGTTAATACATCTCTTTTTGATGAGGATGGCACCCAAACTGTCCATGTTCATACTACAAATGGTGAATTCAAACAACATTGAATAGTTTTCTCGGTAATAAGCTGTAACTTCTAACATAGTGTATTGAATTTGCGGTGTCTGCAAAAGAGAATAGAGAAATTTGTGCAGGCAGGCAGGGTGGAGTATTGTGCAGGAGATCCTCACTCTGTAGTCCGCAGAAAACCATCCATGGAAATTTGGGGCAGCGGCGCATCGGCGGTGTGGAGTTGCCGGAGTATCGTGGTCAGGAGCCCGTCGGCGTCCCTGTGCTCCGAGGCCGCAGCCCAGGCGCGGCAGGGGAATCTCCGGACGACTCCGGGGCACTCATACACTGCCCTTGCGAGCGTGGTCTTCCCGGAGCCGCCGAACCCGACGATGGATATCACGCCGGGCTTCCCCGGCCCGGTCTGCTGCAACAAGATGTCTACAAGCTCCTGCTTTGGCTCGTCGATGCCCACGGGGTCGGTCTCCGCCCCCGTGTCCGCGGCCGGCGGAGAAGCTCCGGCGGAGGATCCGTTGACGGCTTGGTAGTTGACCCTTCGGTCGTGGGCGTCCTTGAGCCTGCTCCGGAGCTTGTGGATCTCCGCCGCGAACCGGGATCTGGCGCTGGTGGCCGCCTTCTTGACGCGGCGGAGGACGGACGCGGCCTCACCCTGACCCTGGCAGGCCACGCAGGGGCAGGGCAGGAACCGGTCTATGCAATCCTCGATGTCGTGCGCCAGATCACGCATCTCCTCCATGGATATGCGCGAGGAGCTGCTCGCCGGATCCCGCCCTGCCGCCATTGCCATGTGGCTGTCCCTGGCGCTGGAGATCATGTCGAGCTCGGTCCGGATGAAGCGGATGTCGTCCTTGAGGCCCCTCGACAGCTTGTGCTTCTCGCTCAGCAGCGCCACGAGCTTCAGTACAACCTCCTTGGTCAGAGCGCTCGCCACCGCAGCCTCCATCCCCTCCCTCCCTCCCTCCCTCCCACTCCCACGACGGCGACCGTAGCAGTGGCTGGGATTTGGCCTTGCCTATATAAGCGTCGTCCGCTGCCGCGACCAACAGGACGGGAGTACGACGAGCTGTGCGGTGCAGGAGTGGCTGCTTTGCTTCCTCACTTCCTCTTCCTCGCCGTGGCGATCCTGCTGTTTTTTTATCGGGCGATCGTAGGGCCTGCTTGGTTCTTCGCCACACTTTGCCGCACCTAAGGCAAGAATTGACCAAATTAAGCGGGTGTTTTATTTTAGCCACACCTAAGTCAAATTTTTTTTTATGAGAAGTGAACTTCACATGTTATAGACACAAAAAGTGTGGCAAGATTACTTTAGTCAAGTCAAAATGTGGCTAACAATTTGAGCAACTCAAGTAAGGCAAATGTAACAAAAATAATGTGGCAATATATGGCAAAGATAGTCACAATCCAAACAGCCCCCCTGATGTTTCGTTTTAGGGTCGTGCTACAATCGGCCGACGGATCTTTATAAAATATTGGCCGGGAGGCGGGCCATCACATCATTTGTTACATAACTTTTACAATAAAAATGATGTTGCAGAAATCTTTATAACAGAGATTGTGTTACAGCAAACTTTTACAACAAAGATCATGTTGCGAAAACGTCATCGTGTCATTCACCGCCGTCATTTGCAACAATGTCATTTGTCGTGGTACTAAGTCTGACAGTAAGAATAAGGGGTACGTAGGAGGAGGCAAGGTCCTAGCTACGGTGAGGTTGTGCACGCAAGGTTTACGAGTTCAGGCCCTTCTCGGAGGAAGTAATAGCCCTACGTCTCGGTGCCCGGAGGCTAGTCGACTGGATTATGCGTGAGAGTTACAGGGGGTGCGAACCCTTGTCTCAGAGGAGGGGGGGTGGCTTATATAGAGTGCGCCAGGACCCCAGCCATCCCCCGTTACATAGGGTTCAATGTGGGTTAAGACAGGGGCGTTACTGATAACGCCAGGTATTAATGATCTTAATGACTACGGAGTGAACGCCTGACCGTGGATATCTTGAGGTGTCTTTAGATCTTCTCTACTTCGAGTGTTTCTTCATATGGTCGAGTGATTATATCCTTGTCGAGTGGAATTGGGGTATCCGAGTGGGATAGCTGGTCGAATGGATCGTGCTCCAAGATGTTTCAGTCGGTATCTTCTGTTGCACATTGAATGTCCTTGACTCTAGGGTAGTATCCTTGGATAGGGCGTCCAGGGTAGGCCTATGACCCTACCCTAGGTACATATCATCGTCATTAGCCCTGAATGGATTGAGGCCCGAGTGAAGAAGGGTTGAAGTTTGCTCCGACTCGATTCCATGCTTCGGAGGCATTTCACAGGGGTCCTGGAATCATGCTGAAGCTTCAACCTTTTTCAGTCGCCTTGATCGATTCAGAGGTCGTCGAGTGAATTATGTTGATAATCTTCGAGTGAGTTATAGCGCAAAATCTTCGGCGCGATTGGTTTCTCTGCGGTTCTCGGATCTCATGGGATTAGAAATTTTGGAGAAGCGCGCGGGACGGAGCGTGCTGTAGTAATCGGAGCGAATAGACAGGGACGCCTCAATCCCCGCACCGCCTTTTTCACCACGTATTGGGTGAGCGACTGTTGCGGGATATGGCAGGATTACTCGGGCCCACACGTCAGCCACTCGGAAGTGGTCTCATAAATAGCGCTCGGGCCGATGCAATGCACAGTGCGCCTCAATCGATCTCTTTCTCCTTTGTTTCTCCACCACATCCTCCTCTGCTCTTGCCGTCTCCGCTCGGCCCGTGCGCACTCCGCCGCCATGGTGAAGGACAAGAAGGCAGCCTTGGAGCGCTCGAAGAAGGCGGCGACGGCGGTGAAGGGCAAGAAGACGGCTCGGGGGTCGTCGTCACGGTCTGGTCTGCCGCCTGGATGGATCCAGGGGGACTGGATCCGCTCCACGATCTTGAAAGAAGACTTGGAGGATCTGGCCAGTGCGGGCTTGATTGCTCACGGGTCTTGGAGGCTGTCGGGGAACGAGACTGAACCCAGCTGCGCGAGGGTGAGTGCGTCCTCCTTGATACCCATGTCGACCGTGGTTTCTCTCTGCCTCCACATCCATTTCTCTGGGTTTTCTTGAACTTTTCCGGTGCCCAGATTCATCACTTCTCCCCCAACACAATCACATATCTTGCTGCGTACATCTCATTGTGCGAAAACTTCCTGGGCTGCCAACCGCACTGGGGCCTATTCAAACACATCTTCACCTGCCGTTCCCAAACCATGAAGAAAGAAATCCGACTGACGAAAAGACGCACGTGATCCAAATGTGGAGGTTTAGGGATTCAGATGAGGGGTAGAAGCACTTTTCCTCCTATGAACCTTCTCGAGTCAGTCAGGGGATGGCAGTCGACCTGGTTCTACTGCCAAGATGTTTCGACTCCTGGTCACTCGACCGGTCTTCCCCCTTTCACTATGGAGCGAGTCCGCCAACCTTCCTCATTGACTATGGCCTCAGAGGAGAAAGGCGAGGTGTCTCTGCTAGTCGACCAGGTCGTTAAGTTAGTCCGTGAGGGAGTGACTGGCATGGATTTGTTGGAAGTGTTCCTCAGTCGACGCATCCAGCCTCTCCAAGCCCGTGATCATCCGATGTGGATGTACTCGGGCACCGACGACACCACTCGGGTCCACCCGGAGGAGGTCACCGAGGAGACGGTGGCGCAGTGGTTGCGGAGCATCACCGGGAACAAAGATAACCCCAGGGGGTCCAGGAGAGCTCTGCCATTTGACGCCGACCATGAGCCGGAAAAGGTCAGGTCCTTATTACCGAGTGTTTTCTTATCCTGATCTGCAATTGCTCTTGAATCCAACTGATGTTTGTTCAAATCACTTCTTGCAAATTTACACCGAGATATACTCGATGCCAAACGGGGAGTAGTTCCAAGAAGGAGGGGAGAGCGCAAGCGAGAGTGCCGACTGGCAATCTGAAGACGACTCTGACAGCAGTGAGGAGGTCGACTCGCCGCCCCGCTCTGAGCGTCGCTCCAAGCAGTCGCAAGATCCCGCGGGTGGGTGTGGCAAAGCAGCTTCGCCAACTATGCAAGTTCCAAAGCGCACTCGGACACTCACTCCCGAGCCATCAGAGAAGGCTCCAAATCAGGCCAGAGTTGCCGCGCCCAAACCTCGGAAGGCCCTGCCTAGGATCAAGGTGGATGTGCCTGTCGCCTCAACGTGAGTGTTACCTCTCTTTGTGTTTATTTCGATTGTGAACTTCCTTTCTTGTTTGACCGAGTGGAGTTGGGAACTTTCAGTGCTGCTACTTCTGGAACATCCATGGACATTGACAACAGACGTGGCCACTTCCCGGGCAGGTATAACTCCACAGCCATGTTCTTACTCCACCAACTGTTCTGATGGTCGACTGAACTCTTACGGTCGAGTGTTTTGCAGCACCAACAAATGTTATCCAGCTTCCAGACGATGATGATGATGAAGAAGTGCCGCAAAAGAACACATGGAGAAGAAGCAAGGCTCTGAGCAAGAAGGTGCCTGCCAGCAAAGTGCCTCACTCGACATCAGCATCAGAACCAGTCGCTCATCAACTTGGTGATCTAGTTCGGACTTCTGTTTCTTTTGCTAACCCTTTGTCGACCGACCAGCCTTCAGCGTCGACTGCTCAAGCCCCTGCTCTGACTGTGCAACTTCAAGCTTCGTGTGACGCCCCCGATTTGACCGTACACTAATCATACACGCAAACGTGTATGATCAAGATCAGGGACTCACGGGAAGATATCACAACACAACTCTAAAAATAAAATAAGTCATACAAGCATCATAATACAAGCGAGGGGCCTCGAGGGCTCGAATACAAGTGCTCGATCATAGACGAGTCAGCGGAAGCAACAATATCTGAGTACAAACATAAGTTAAACAAGTTGCCATAAGATGGCTAGCACAAACTGGGATACAGATCGAAAGAGGCGTATGCCTCCTGCCTGGGATCCTCCTAAACTATTCCTGGTCATCGTCAGTGGCGTGCATGTAGTAGTAGACACCTCCGGTGTAGTAGGAGTCGTCGTCGACGGTGGCGTCTGGCTCCAGGGCTCCAGCATCTGGTTGCGACAACCAGGTAGAAGGGAAAGGGGGAAAAGAGGGAGAAAAGCAACCGTGAGTACTCATCCAAAGTACTCGCAAGCAAGGAGCTACACTACATATGCATGGGTATATGTGTAAAGGGCCATATCGGTGGACTGAACTGTAGAATGCCAGAATAAGAGGGGGATAGCTAATCCCGTCGAAGACTACGCTTTAGGCCACCTGCATCTTGCAGCATGTAGAAGAGAGTAGATGGTAAGTTCACCAAGTAGCATCGCATAGCATAAACCTACCCGGCGATCCCCTCCTCGCCACCCTATTAGAGAGCGATCACCGGGTTATATCTGGCACTTGGAAGGGTGTGTTTTATTAAGTATCCGGTTCTAGTTGTCATAAGGTCAAGGTACAACTCCGGGTCGTCCTTTTACTGAGGGACATGGCTATTCGAATAGATAGACTTCCCTGCAGGGGTGCACCACATAACCCAACACGCTCGATCCCATTTGGCCGGACACACTTTTCTGGGTCATGCCCGGCCGCGAAAGATCAACACGTCGCAGCCCCACCTAGGCACAACAGAGAGGTCAGCACGCCGGTATAAATCCTATGCGCGCAGGGGTTTGGGCCCATCGCCCATTGCACACCTGCACGTTGCGTACACGACCAGAGAGCAGACCTAGCAATCTCCATTTCAAAGGAAGTTGCGTTACGCGGTCCAACCCGGCGCGCGCCGCTCAGTCGCTGACATCACGAAGGCTTCGGCTGATACCACGACGTCGAGTGCCCATATCTTTCCCACGTAGTTGGTTAGTGCGTATAGACCAAATGGCTAGACTCAGATCAAATACCAAGAACTCGTTAAGCGTGTTATTTTGAAGTAACCGCGGACGCCGACCAGGGCCAGGCCCACCTCTCACCTAGGTAGTCTCAACTTGCCCTGTCGCTCCGCCACAAAGATCCGCCCAGAGGGCCGTCGGGACAAAGGTCCTTTCAGCCCCCAATCCGTGAATCACTCGCGGGTACTCCTTGAGCCGACCCGACTTTAGTCACCACATGTATCATGTATAAAGTATATAAGTATATACCCATGATCACCTCCCAAGTGATCACGGCCCGATAGTATAGCACAGCAGACGGACAAGAATGTAGGGCCACAGATGGAAAACTAGCATCCTATACTAAGCATGTAGGAATGCAGGTAAAGGTAACAACAGCAGTAGCAAGGACAGGCTATGCATCAAGATAGGATTAACGGAAAGCAGTAACATGCTACACTACTCTAATGCAAGCAGTAGAGAGTAGAATAGGCGATATCTGGTGATCAAGGGGGGGGCTTGCCTGGTTGCTCTGGCAAGAAGGAGGGGTCGTCAACAGCGTAGTCGGTCGGGGCACCAGTAGCGGCGTCGGTCTCGTAGTCTACCGGAGAGAAGAGGGGGAAGAAACAATGAATACAATGCAAACAGATGCATAACGATGCATAACAAAGCAAACGGCAGTGTTAGGTGTGCCCTAACGTGGTAAGAGGTGATACCGGCGAAGGGGGGAAACATCCGGGAAAGTATCCCCGGTGTTTCGCATTTTCGGACAGATGAACCGGAGGGGTAAAGTTGCGAGTTCGATATGTTAGGGATGTGTGGCGGACGAACGGGCTGTGTATTCGGATTCGTCTCGTCGTTCTGAGCAACTTTCATGTACAAAGTTTTTTCATCCGAGCTACGGTTTATTTTCTATGATTTTTCAAAGTTTAAACAATATTATGGAATTCCTGAAAATTGGCTAAGTCTGAGAATTGTTCAGTTTTTTTTAAAACTTCACTTGGCTGTCTTCCAAAGGCTATAACTAATGTTATGTAGATCTAATGAAGACACTACATATAAGTGTTTTACTCTACATCAACAGCACTACAAGGCCATGCCATTAGATAGCCTGAACAGCTTCTGTAACAGGTCCATTTACAGCTCTGAAGTAGTTAAGACAGTAAATCTGTTTTTCAGTTTTCTCTCTTAACATAACATAGACTTTTGTCATTTTTATAGGAATTAATCCATGCCGTATTTGAATTTGGTCCAATGGAATAATTTGGAGGTTGTCATGTGTACTCCCAACACAAATTAATTTCAACGAAGTTAGACTTTGTTTGACCATAGTTTTGTTGCCAACCAGAGAGCTAAGAAGGTAGAAATAGCAAAAGCTAGCCAGCGCTACAGTAACATTCAGTTACTGTAGCAGCGGCAGGAGCAGTACGCGGCGGCAGCGGCAACGGCAGACGGTCAGCAGCAGCGACGGCCGCGGTCGCGGGGCACCGACAGCGGGCAAGGGCGGCGGCAGCGGGCAAGGGCGGGCGACAGCGGGTGCGGGCGCGCACGCGCGGGCATGCAAGCGGGCACAGAGGCGCGCGGGGGTGCAGGGGAGCGCCCATGCGACGGCTCGGCGCAGGAGGACGCGGGCTTCAGAGAACTCAAGGCACGGCCACCAAATCGCGGGGACGACGCTACAACGCGATTAACAGAGGGGGAGACAAGGGGAATCGACGCTGCTCACCAAGGGAGGGTTGACGGCGAGCTCGGATCGGTCGGGGGCGTGCCGGAGCATGGATCCGCGGCGGGGCATCGGTGGCGACCGCCGATGAAGACGAGGACAACGGCGACGATGGGGCGGCTCCAGGCTCTATCCCATGGGTGTAGACGACGAAGGGGAGGATGACGGAGCGGATGGGCACCTCCCTACAGCGCGGGGTCGACGGAGGGCGCGCGTACGACGACAACCATGGCGCCGACGGCTCGGTGCAGGGAGGGGAGGAGAGGAGCGGCTCGGGAAAGGGGAAAACGAGGCAAGTGGGGGAGCTAGGGTTTGTGGAGAGGGGGCGTCGGGGCTGTGTAGGGCGAGGGGGAGTCGTGGATGCGCGCCACGGCGCCATGGTGTAGGTGGATGTGCTCCACGCAACCCCCTGCTACAGGTTGAAGGTAACCCAAGTGGGCTGGGCCTTCCAGTCCCACTTGGACCCTTTTCTTCTTCTACTTCTTTTCTTTGTTTTGTTTCATTTTCTATTTCCTTTTTCTATCACTGTCTCCTATTTATTTGAGGCACTAAATAATTTTAGTAAGATATGAAACCTAGCACATAATTGCAATGTCGTGTTATGATGATGCTCACAAACTTTTTGGAGGCAATCTGAATTAAATAAATAATTGTTTATTTTAAAAAAGTCATTTTAATTGCCGATGGACCATTTATTATTTTCTTAGGAATTAATTGGTGGGTCAAATAATGTTGGGTTCAACATGACAATGACAAGGTGAAATTTATAGAATATTCTGAACATTTTAGTTTTTTTTAAGAAATAATTTATCTTAATTTAGGTTAAATTTGAATTCTGAACCGGTTTTGAACTAACGCGAGATTAACAACAGTAACCGAGGTGATGTGGCATCATTAGTAGAGGTTCACTGTAGCTTAATTATCCGGGCGTCACAAATCTCCTCCACTACAAGAAATCTCGTCCCGAGATTTAAGAGGTAGAGTAAGGGGAAAAAGTTTGGTTCCAAAATTCTAACGAATCTTCTTGGTCTTGGTAGCTCTTCTCAAAGAGGTCGATCCATAGCATTGATGTCTTCATTCCTATGCATCAGTGCATCCCGATGAAGTTGTCGTCCTTCCTTCAGGATCTTCACCGTACTTACGAAAGGATAAGAGGGGAAAAACTCTATAAGGACGGATCCTAATAAAATTGAGCATCGGACGGTTAACTCAGGGGAAGAAGCATAAGTATCTCCCGAGTTGAGACTTAAGAAGATATCGAGAGCAAAGTAAGAAGGTACCATGAGAAGTTTCAAACGGATAGGCAATCGTTCGATGTCTGAAAGACCATGCGAAAGGGGTCTAGAGCAACGAGATTGAGTATTGCATCTGTTACCAGAATAGATCACTAGGACGGTGGCCCGTGAGTTTCATACGAAGCCAAGCATGAGGAATAACCTTGGGAGCAGTGATGTACAGGAGAGTCAGGTTTCAATCCTATGGAACTGTGGGTTATGGGCCCACCATGTGGGTTAAAAGTAGGAAGGGCGGTGACGTCTTGCACGATCATGTAAGCAAGGCATGTCAGAGGATAGTCTGTCGGTTATGTCGGCAACAACATCGATACCAAGGGCGAGGGACGAAGATAACCATTTTCCTGCTCGTTGAACGAGGCGGACCAATAGGCAAAGTTCTAGTCCATTGGCGGTTACCGGGATGTCAGCAATAGTAGAAACAAGGTCTCACTGACAGAGTTGTACACCGAGGTGTTTACATATTATTACGGCTTAGATCATATAGATCACAAGAAAGGTTAAACAAACCAATGTAAAGGAAAATGTGATCATCAGATTAAATGGAACAATGGAAAAGAAAATGTGTTTAAACACATATTTCAGGGGTATATCCTTCCCAAGGACAAGCAGAGCATGATATCCATGACAGGATATAATGTAGAAAACTCTTTAGGTAAGGGGAGAGAAATTTCATGACATTACCCATACAGCGGTGTTTGGATAATTGAGCAGGAAACATTTAGCATTGTGCTTCAAATGTTCTTGTTGAAAATCGGAGTACCACAGACATGCTTAGAGATAGCATTGGCATGGTCTTCAAGCAAAGATCAGACTTTTGGATACACAAAGGATCCATCAGGAACAACTTATAGAATAAGTCTTACAATTTCCTCATGGAAGAATGATTAACCTTGCTAAAAAGGAAACTATAACAATAGTTCCTCCGGACAGGTGTGCTAGGCATGACATCACCTTGTTATAACTCTTGGGAATATGTTCCAACCATCATATCTGACCGAGATTCAGATCTGATTGGTGTTACGATACCTCAGACTCAGGATGCCTGGGAAGAAAAGGTGCAACACAAATTGACGAGATGTCATTGTAAGATTCTCGGGAAATGAACTATGGAAGCGAGTTCCAAAACAATAGTTCATCATTTAACCAAGGAGAGGACGATGAGGTGGCTGATGGACTCAGCGACAATTCCTGAAGATTTCCGAAAGGATGGATTTCCACAATTATGTGAACAAGGGGGTAACATTTGTCAGATCAAATGATATAATGATGTATGCTCGAGGAAAACATACACAATTAAACATTGGTTGAAAGGTGCACCAAAAATATGGGCTTAGGTAGCATGATCAATGTTTAGAATGGTGATTCGATAACCAAGGGTCTAAGAATGAAATGTCGACCATTAACTTCAAAGCAATAGGGTTGCTAGAAGTTTTAAATTCGCACATCATAGTTCAATTGTCGTTTTTTTATTGGCCAGAAACAACACGGGGACTAAGGAATGAACGGAGATGGCAAGAAGTATCACTTGTATCAAGAATTTATAAGAGGTGGTGAAACTCTCACGACATGCTTGTCATAAAAGATGATAATACTTAAAGGTAAGGAAGAATAAATGCTGGATAGCAAGCAACTCAAGGTATAACACAAAACACGAACAATTTTGTGTTGAACGAAAGGCAATAAACTGATCGATGATAAAACAAATCATCGAGGGCAAGGATGGTATTTCTCATCATGAATTCAATTGATATCCAGGAAGGTGTCAAGATGTTGATAATGATCATGACAATTTTTGTCGAGAGGCTCCACGAAGAAGCAATCGAACAACGACTGCGTCAAACAAAAGGACTGCTGCAACGAAAGATTATTGGATCCACGGATACGACACCAACTCGGAATCATGCTTGATGTTCGAGGTGAACGATAAGACGAGGAAGACTGACGTAAGCTTAGCTCAGCGTCGAAAGTTGTGCTTCGGGAATAAGGGCCAAGTAGCACAATTACAATCATTACGATAATGATATAGTCAAATAGGCTAGGAATGATGTGATCGAGTATTAAATTTGTAGGCAATGAAGAGTTCTAATACTTGTTGAATCGCGATGCGAACTCGATTCAATTATCGGTGTCTTTGAGTGTTTAATAACTCAGAGCCCGTGAAAATTTTGAATCAGTGAGAATGCAGTACTTGAAGAAGAACTCATAAGAAGTTATGTAGTTCCGTGATAATCTCGAGATACCAGGGGGGTAATACTCGACGATAGATCAAAGTAGAGGTTGGGGTAGGGTATTGCCCTGCAGAAGACAAGTGCTTAAACTTGCACGAGAAATGGTATTTAAAGGAGAACATGGTCGGAACCACGATTGCAAAAGGTCGGATCCCAGATATAAGAACTTATACCAAGGGAATAATTAATTTAAGAAAAGCTTTAATGATAAGATCTACATCGTGTCCATCGGCATGAACACAAAGTTCAAGGTCGACTCCCACTTCTTCAATGCATAACATCTCATTCACTTCTCTGGATAAAAATGATTTTAGTGTCAAAACCTACCTGGTAAATTACCAGAGGAGTATGACCCATGAAAACTTTCGAGTTTACACAGATTAAGGAAGGCATAGGTTCAACCCATCGGGGCTTCCTTGAACATATACCATGAACTACAGGAGTAATAACACAAGCTCAAAAGTAGAGCATGGTTGACAAAAGTAGATGATACAATTTACCAAAGGCATTATGTATCAGGTAAAGAACTCACAAGAATTTTGGTTGTGAAGGACACTGTCGGATAATAACCCGACAGTGGGTATGGCGGTCCACAACGGGGCTAATGTGAGTATTGGTACTCAATAAGAGGAAGAAGGAATGCTAAGGCATCAGATTATAGAAACAACTGACTAATTCAAAGCCTAATGCAAAGAAATTTTATGATTTCCAAATCAAGGGATCAGAAGCAATCATTCTGATCGAAAATGAATAAATTCAATAGACTTAGAAGCACAACTGATCAAGGCATTGATTGGTCAAGGACCAGATCATATCCAAATGACGTCTGAGCCGGAAGGATAATCCTAGGATTCGACTGATGATTGTGAACATTCACAACTTATTGAATCAATGGACTCAAAAATGATAGTGACAAAGGGTGCCAATAAGATTACTATACTTATGGGATTAACCATAATGCAAGCAAGAATTTCAAGACAACAGGCTGTTGAGGATTTTGAAAGATCAAATAATATTTTGAAGGCTTATGTGAAACACCTGAACAACAGAGAATGAGCGGATACTCGATAAGTGCAAGGAATTATCCGTAGGGGTATTCTTGTGGCAAAGAACTGTAAGGCAGTAAGCTCAAGGGGTTCTCGGAACAACGGAGAGTAGTTCGTTGCACCTTGTAATAACAAGATCAATGGGATTGAATGTAAGAATGGCAGGTGTATGTAGTTATTCATAAGGATATAACAGTGGTAGGGAATTTGCAAAGGCGGTGGGCACAAGTGTCTCGGGAGAACATCGTAGAGTATCTTCGAAATTTTCTGGCGCAGTAGGTGATCATCTGTGATAAGGGGCTCTCCGGGAGAAAGTAGTTACGAGAACCTAGAGTCGGATTTAGTAAAATCATTTAACCCGAATAGAGGAGAGATCAGAGTCCCAAAGTATAGATGAGAAGTAAAAGATCCTGATACCACCCAAATGGCAACATGGGCCCGTAAGACACACAGCCATGTTACTAAAAGTTTTGTGATGTCTAGACTCGACTTCGGCCAAGGAGTGTGGAAGGGGGATTCCTACAGGCAGTCGGCTCTGATACCAACTTGTGACGCCCCCGATTTGACCGTACACTAATCATACACGCAAATGTGTACGATCAAGATCAGGGATTCACGGGAAGATATCACAACACAACTCTAAAAATAAAATAAGTCATACAGGCATCATAATACAAACCAGGGGCCTCGAGGGCTCGAATACAAGTGCTCGATCATAGACGAGTCAGCGGAAGCAACAATATCTGAGTACAGACATAAGTTAAACAAGTTGCCATAAGATGGCTAGCACAAACTGGGATACAGATCGAAAGAGGCGTAGGCCGCCCGCCTGGGATCCTCCTAAACTACTCCTGGTTGTCGTCAGCGGCCTGCACGTAGTAGTAGACACCTCCGGTGTAGTAGGAGTCGTCGTCGACGGTGGCGTCTGGCTCCTGGGCTCCAGCATCTGGTTGCGACAACCAGGTAGAAGGGAAAGGGGGAAAAGAGGGAGAAAAGCAACCGTGAGTACTCATCCAAAGTACTCGCAAGCAAGGAGCTACACTACATATGCATGGGTATATGTGTAAAGGGCCATATCGATGGACTGAACTGCAGAATGCCAGAATAAGAGGGGGATAGCTAATCCTGTCGAAGAATACGCTTCAGGCCACCTCCATCTTGCATCATGTAGAAGAGAGTAGATCGTAAGTTCACCAAGTAGCATCGCATAGCATAAACCTACCCGGCGATCCCCTCCTCATCGCCCTGTTAGAGAGGGATCACCGGGTTATATCTGGCACTTGGAAGGGTGTGTTTTATTAAGTATCCGGTTCTAGTTGTCATAAGGTCAAGGTACAACTCCGGGTCGTCCTTTTACCGAGGGACACGGCTATTCGAATAGATAAACTTCCCTGCAGGGGTGCACCACATAACCCAACACGCTCGATCCCATTTGGCCGGACACACTTTTCTGGGTCATGCCCGGCCACGGAAGATCAACACGTCGCAGCCCCACCTAGGCACAACAAAGAGGTCAGCACGCCGGTCTAAATCCTATGCGCGCAGGGGTCTGGGCCCATCGCCCATTGCACACCTGCACGTTGCGTACGCGGCCGGAGAGCAGACCTAGCAACCTCCATTTCAAAGGAAGTTGCGTTACGCGGTCCAACCCGGCGCGCGCCGCTCAGTTGCTGACGTCATGAAGGCTTCGGCTGATACCACGACGTCGAGTGCCCATATCTTTCCCACGTAGTTGGTTAGTGCGTATAGACCAAATGGCCAGACTCAGATCAAATACCAAGAACTTGTTAAGCGTGTTATTTTGAAGTAACCGCGGACGCCGACCAGGGCCAGGCCCACCTCTCACCTAGGTAGTCTCAACCTGCCATGTCGCTCCGCCACAAAGATCCACCCAGAGGGCCGTCGGGACAAAGGTCCTTTCAGCCCCCAATCCGTGAATCACTCGCGGGTACTCCTCGAGCCGACCCGACTTTAGTCACCACATGTATCATGTATAAAGTATATAAGTATATACCCGTGATCACCTCCCAAGTGATCATGGCCCGATAGTATAGCACAGCAGACGGACAAGAATGTAGGGCCACAGATGGAAAACTAGCATCCTATACTAAGCATGTAGGAATACAGGTAAAGGTAACAACAGTAGTAGCAAGGACAGGCTATGCATCAGGATAGGATTAACGAAAAGCAGTAACATGCTACACTACTCTAATGCAAGCAGTAAAGAGTAGAATAGGCGATATCTGGTGATCAAGGGGGGGGGCTTTGCTTGGTTGCTCTGGCAAGAAGGAGGGGTCGTCAACAGCGTAGTCGGTCGGGGCACCAGTAGCGGCGTCGGTCTCGTAGTCTACCGGAGAGAAGAGGGGGAAGAAACAATGAATACAATGCAAACAGATGCATAACGATGCATGACAAAGCAAACAGCGGTGTTAGGTGTGCCCTAACGCGGTAAGAGGTGATACCGGCGAAGGGGGGAAACATCCGAGAAAGTATCCCCGGTGTTTCGCGTTTTCGGACAGATGAACCGAGGGGGAAAGTTGCGAGTTCGATATGTTAGGGATGTGTGGCGGACGAACGGGCTGCGTATTCGGATTCGTCTCGTCGTTCTGAGCAACTTTCATGTACAAAGTTTTTTCATCCGAGCTACGGTTTATTTTCTATGATTTTTCAAAGTTTAAACAATATTATGGAATTCCTGAAAATTGGCTAAGTGTGAGAATTGTTCAGTTTTTTTTTGAAACTTCACTTGGCTGTTTTCCAAAGGCTATAACTAATGTTATGTAGATCTAATGAAGACACTACATATAAGTGTTTTACTCTACATCAACAGCACTACAAGGCCAAGCCATTAGATAGCCTGAACAACTTCTGTAACAGGTCCATTTACAGCTCTGAAGTAGTTAAGACAGTAAATCTGTTTTTCAGTTTTTTCTCTTAACATAACATAGACTTTTGTCATTTTTATAGGAATTAATCCATGCCGTATTTGAATTTGGTCCGGATGGAATAATTTAGAGGTTGTCATGTGTACTCCCAACACAAATTAATTTCAACGAAGTTAGACTTTGTTTGACCATAGTTTTTTTTGCCATCCAGAGAGCTAAGAAGGTAGAAATAGCAAAAGCTAGCCAGCGCTAAGTAACATTCAGTTACTGTAGCAGCGGCAGCAGAGCAGCCAAACGGAGCGGCAGGAGCAGTACGCGGCGGCAGCGGCAACGGCAGACGGTCAGCAGCAGCGACGGCCGCGGTCGTGGGGCACCGACAGCGGGCAAGGGCAGGCGACAGCCGGAGCGGGCGCGCACGCACGGGCACGCAAGCGGGCACAGAGGCGCGCGGGGGTGCAGGGGAGCGCCCAGGTGACGGCTCGTCGCGGGAGGACGCGGGCTTCAGAGAACTCAAGGCACGGCCACCAAATCGCGGGGACGGCGCTACAACGCGATTAACAGAGGGGGAGACAAGGGGAATCGACGCTGCTCACCAAGGGAGGGTTGACGGCGAGCTCGGATCGGTCGGGGGCATGCCGGAGCATGGATCCGCGGCGGGGCATCGGTGGCGACCGCCGATGAAGACGAGGACAACGGCGACGATGGGGCGGCTCCAGGCTCTATCCCATGGGTGTAGACGACGAAGGGGAGGATGACGGAGCGGATGGGCACCTCCCTACAGCGCGGGGTTGACGGAGGGCGCGCGTACGACGACAACCATGGCGCCGACGGCTCGGTGCAGGGAGGGGAGGAGAGGAGCGGCTCGGGAAAGGGGAAAACGAGGCAAGTGGGGGAGCTAGGGTTTGTGGAGAGGGGGCGTCGGGGCTGTGTAGGGCGAGGGGGAGTCGTGGATGCGCGCCACGGCGCCATGGTGTAGGTGGATGTGCTCCACGCAACCCCCTGGTACAGGTTGAAGGTAACCCAAGTGGGCTGGGCCTTCCAGTCCCACTTGGACCCTTTTCTTCTTCTACTTCTTTTCTTTGTTTTGTTTCATTTTCTATTTCCTTTTTCTATCACTGTCTCCTATTTATTTGAGGCACTAAATAATTTTAGTAAGATATGAAACCTAGCACATAATTGCAATGTCGTGTTATGATGATGCTCACAAACTTTTTGGAGGCAATCTGAATTAAATAAATAATTGTTTATTTTAAAAAAGTCATTTTAATTGCCGATGGACCATTTATTATTTTCTTAGGAATTAATTGGTGGGTCAAATAATGTTGGGTTCAACATGACAATGACAAGGTGAAATTTATAGAATATTCTGAACATTTTAGTTTTATTTTTTTGAAGAAATAATTTATCTTAATTTAGGTTAAATTTGAATTTTGAACCGGTTTTGAACTAACGCGAGATTAACAACAGTAACCGAGGTGACGTGGCATCATTAGCAGAGGTTCACTGTAGCTTAATTATCCGGGCGTCACACTTTGGCTCCTCCAGCTACCTCGTTCATTCCACCAAGCCCTCTTTTTGTTGCTCATCATGTCCTAGAGGACCAAGTAGGTGCTGCCAAGGAAGCCATGATCCAAGCGGGCTTAATGATGGACCGAATGAAGGTAGTGTATGAAACCAGTAAGGCCGCCTATGATGCCTGTTCTGCTCTTCAAACCAACGTCCGAGTAAGTGGGATTGTAAGTTGATTTCCGAGTCGGCTTTCATCTTGATCTTTGCTCTGTTAGGATATGCTACTTGAGAACTACTGGTTTATTATTCATAAGATGTCCGTGGATGAGCTTGCATCTATCATGAGTTTGCATCTTGTATCTGTACACCCACTGGTTGTTTCTCTTCTGCTTTGTGGCTCTTCCACTTGAGCCGACCAGTGGGGGCATGCCGAGTGCACCCACTGGGTGTAGTCCCCGAGACCGCCGTTGAATGTTTGATTCGACGGGGGTCTTTTGCAAAATGTTTGTTTGTATCACTTCCACTCGGTCTAGGCAGGTCGTGCCGAGTGGGAATTGAACCAGTGGGGGCACGCTAAGTGCACCCACTGGGTGTAGTTCCTGAGATCGCGGTCGACTGCGGGCAGTCGACGGTGGTCTGAGAACAAATGTTGTTGTTTTTTTTGCTCCTTGCACTCGTGCTGGGTGATACGTCTCCAACGTATCTATAATTTTTGATTGTTCCATGCTGTTATGTTATCAATCTTGGATGTTTTATAATCATTTATAGTCATTTTATATCATTTTCTGGCACTAACCTATTGACATAGTGCCAAGTGCTAGTTGTTGTTTTCTGCATGTTTTTTACATCGCGGGAAATCAATATCAGACGAAGTCCAAATGCCACAAAACTTTACGGAGATATTTTATGGACCAGAAGACACGTAATGGGCCCTGGCTGCGCCTGGGGGGTGCTCCGAGGAGAGCACAACTTACCAGGGCGCGCCAGGAGGCCCAGGCGCGCCCTGGTGGGTTGTGCCCACCTCGGGTGCCCCCGGACCGCCTCTTTGCTCTATAAATACCCCAATATTCCAGAAACCCTAGGGGAGTCGATGAAATATTGATCCAGCCACCGCAGAGTCCAGAACCACCAGATCCAATCTAGACACCATCTCGGATGGGGTTCACCACCTCCATTGGTACCTGTCCGATGATGCGTGAGTAGTTCTTTGTAAACCTTCGGGTCCGTAGTTAGTAGCTAGATGGCTTCCTCTCTCTCGCTGAATTCTCAATACAATGGTCTCTTGGAGATCCATATGATGTAACTCTTTTTGCGATGTGTTTGTTGGTATCTAATGAACTTTGAGTTTATGATCAGTTATATCTTTTTATATCCATGAAAGTATTTGAGTTTCTTTGATCTCTTATATGCATGATTGCTTATAGCCTTGTATTACTTCTCCGATATTTGGGTTTTGTTTGGCCAACTTGATCTATTTATCTTGCAATGGGAAGAGGTGCTTTGTAGTGGGTTTGATCTTACGGTGCTTGATCCCAGTGACAGAAGGGGAACCGACACGTATGTATCGTTGCTACCAAGGATAAAACGATGGGGTCTATCTCTACATAGATAGATCTTGTCTACATCATGTCATCGTTCTTATTGCATTACTCCAGTTTTCCATGAACTTAATACACTAGATGCATGTTGGATAGCGGTCGATGTGTGGAGTAATAGTAGTAGATGCAGGCAGGAGTCGGTCTACTAATCTTGGACGTGATGCCTATATAATGATCATTGCCTGGATATCGTCATGATTATTTAAGTTCTATCAATTGCCCAACAGTAATTCGTTTACCCACCGTTTGCTATTTTTCTCGAGAGAAGCCACTAGTGAAACCTACGCCCCCCGGGTCTTCTTTCTCATAAATTTGCCTTTGCGATCTACTTTTCCTTTGCATTTATTTTCAGATCTATTAAACCAAAAATACAAAAATACCTTGCTGCGTTTTAATTCTATTTATTTTATTTGGCGTTCGATCTATCAATCTACTACAATTTTCTCACGTCCGTTTTGCCTATCTTGAGGCGCCGTACCCAGGAAGGGATTGACAACCCCTTTAACACGTAGGGTTGCGAGAAGTTGATATTTCTGTGCAGGTGTTGTTTACGTTGTGTTGCTTGGTTCTCCTACTAGTTTGATAACCTTGGTTTCATCACTGGGGGAAATACCTACCATCGCTGTGCTGCATCATCTCTTCCTCTTTGGGGAAATACCGACGTAGTTCTAGCAGACAGGAACTTTCTGGCGCCACTGCTAGGGAGTCATCAAAAGGAATTTCTGGCGCCGTTGCCGGGGAGGATCTTCAACATATACCAGGTTCCTCATCACAAATCTCATCTCCTCGCAATTTACATTATTTTCCATTTGCCTCTCGTTTTCCTCTCCTCCACTTCACAAAAATTCGCCGCTTTATTCGCCCTCTTTTTCGTTCGCCTTTTTCTTGCCAGATCTCTTGTTTGCTTGTGTGACCATGTGTCTTCTATTTGCTTGCATCTTCGCTTTCTAAAAAACTATTGATATGGATCCTCATCCACTAGCCAATCTTTTTAAGAGATCTAATTATTTTGAACCAGTTGCTAGTGATTTGAGTGTACTTGATTATCTTTATGAAGTTTTGCTTGAGATTCGTGAATCTGAAAATTTTGATGAAGAAATTTATGAAGTAATTCATGATAGCTCCTTGAATGAAAAGCATGATTGCAATGATTTTACTATAAATTCTATTAATGTCAATTGTGCTAATAATATGCAAAACCTCAAGCTTGGGAATGCTAATTTTGCTATGTTCACTACCTGTTGCAATGATCATGATTGGGGTGATTCTTCTTATGATCTTGAAAATTTATTTAAGCCTCATGACGAATATGTTATTTGCAATAATGTTGAAAGTGGGTTCAGAAGAGCGTCAACTTTAGGTAAAAATAACCCCACATATTTGGAGAGTATTCAATCTTATGAAATTTTTGATAAAGGTGGGTTTGGAGAGGTCATGACTTTAGTTGATGTTAATCCCACTATCTTGGAAGATTATAAAACTTTTATGCATGTGGATCATGAAGAGAAAATTTTATATGATAGCTATATTGTTGAATTTGAGTTTGATCCTACATATTATGAGAGAGGAAAATATGGTTGTAGAAATTTTCATGTTACTAAATTACCTCTCTTCATGTTGAGATTGTGTATGTTTACTCTTCTTCCTTGCATATGCTAGTTTTTTCTTGCCTTGATAATTTTTTTACTTATAAAATGCCTATGCATAGGAAGTATGTTAAACTTAAATGTGTTCTTGGCATGATACATGATGCTCTCTTTGTGTTTCAATTATTATCTTTCATGTGAGCATCATTGAGATCTTATGCCTAGCTAGGGGCGTAATACTATAGCGCTTGTTGGGAGGCAACCCAATGAATAAAATTTATTTTTGCTCTTTGCTTTCTGTTCTTTAGTGTTTGCACAATTATGCTACTGTTATGATTGTGTTTTTTGTGTTTTAATTAGTGTTTGTGCCAAGTAAAGCCTTTAGGATCTTCTTGGGTGATAGTTGTTTGATCTTGCTGAAAAACAGAAACTTATGCAGTCACGAAACTAATTTTCATAAATCACATAAAAATCATTTTCCCCGATTCTTTTTGCTGAAGATTAATATACAAATTACCCTGGGCGTCCTTATTTTTCAGAATTTTTGGAGTTCGAGAAGTTTTCTAAATAGTCAGATTGCTACAGACTGTTCTGTTTTGACAGATTCTGTTTTCTTTGTGTTGTGTGCTTATTTTGATGGCTCTATGGTTTTCTTTGATGAGTTTTTGCCATAGAAAATTTGGAATACAGTAGATATAATGCAAAAATAAAATATGAATTGGTTTGATATAGTACGTATAGTAGTGGTTTGCTTTCTTATACTAACGGATCTCACGAAGGTTTTGTTGAGTTTTGTGTGATTGAAGTTTTCATGTTTTGGGTTATCTTACGATGGATGAAGGAAGGATAGAAGAGCCTAAGCTTGGGGATGCCCCGGCATCCGAAGCTATTATCCAAAAATGAACAACCAACTAAGTTTGGGGATGCCCCCGAGTGGCATCCCCTCTTTCTTCCAACGACCATCGGTATTTTACTTGAAACTATATTTTTATTCGTCACATACTATGTGTTTTGCTTGGAGTGTCTTGTATGATATGAGTCTTTGTTTATTTTGTGTTTTAAGTCATCAATCCTTGCTGGACACACCTATTTGAGAGAGCCAAAATTATTTCATGACTTGTTAGAATTGCTCTCTATGCTTCTCTTAAATTTTTATGAGCTAAGGACTTGCTCTAGTGCTTCACTTATATCTTTTTGAGCACGGTGTGCTTTAGTTTTTTTGAAGAAATACTCTCTTCCTTCACTTAGATTTATTTGAGAGTTAGTAAAATTTTCAAGAAATTCTCTCTTTCTTCACTTAAATTATTTTGAGAGAAATAAATATCATGCTCATGATCTTCACTTACATTGTTTGAACTTATGAAAAGCAACACATGAAAATTAGTTCCAATGTGATAGATATCCAAGAAGGATATAATAAAAACTTCCATGAAGATCATTGGACAAAATAAACTTGATTCTTAGTAATAGTTTTCAGATATGATTATGTGATATGTGTGTTGTACTGATGAGTAATTATGCTTTAGTAAGAATATTGGTGTTAAGGTTTGTGATTCCCTAAGCAAGTACGAAAGTCAATAGTCATGCAATGAAATTATATCCTACTTATGGTGCATTATTTGGTGTTAATTATGCTTAATGCTTTCTTATGAGATTATTCGTTTCTTGGTTGGTCGCTTCTCAATCTTTTGCTAGCCTTCATTTTGCACTAAGTATGATCTCTACTTGTGCATCCAAAATCCTTTAAACCAGTTTTGCCACATGAGTCCACTATATCTACCTATATGCGGTATTCTTTTGCCGTTCTAAGAAAATTCGCATGTGCCATCTCTAATTTTCAAAATGAACTTCTCTTTTGTGTGTTTGTTTCGCTCGCGGAGCGGTGAGGGGTGGCTAATATTTTCCATTCTGGATGCGTTATTCTCACGATGAGTGCTTATTCACTTGCCATTGCACGAGAGTAAGGCAAAGGTTTTAGGGATGCCCAGTCCCGAAATGCAAAAATTAGTTTACTTTATGTTGTCAAATAATAAATTCCTTGGAAAGTGTTGGTATGGAGGGCAACCGTGGATACGACTAGCCATGGAAAGTGAAAGTATGGTGGAAAAAGGAATAAACTTTATTTTCTGTTTGGGAAACGCCTATGATATATCTAGCATGGAAAGTGTTGGGAACTCTAAGTCGTTTTCGTTGGTGGGATGGATACACCTCCCAAAATGTTTTTATCTCTAAGTTTTTCGCTTTGAGCTCTGGCACCTCTACAAATCCCTACTTCGCTCTGCGAAGGGCCTTTCTTTTACTTTATGCAATTTTTATTTTGAAACTGAGTCTCCATCTTCTCTTATAAAATCACCAACTAGGAAGCAATATGATCGTGCTTAAGTAACTGGTGTAGCTAATATGTGAGTGTGTTTCATGAATGGATCAATGGTTGAGCATGACGGGCTAGGGATAACTTATTTTAGCATTGATATTTCGAAAGACATGGTTGCTTGTTGATATGCTTGAGTATTTAAATCATCATGTCAAAACTAGACTATTGCTTTGAATCACATACAAGTCCAAATATCCATGCTATAAAGAAAAAGAATATGATATGACATGTTAGGCAGCATTCACATCAAAAATTCTGTTTTTATCACTTACCTACTCGAGGACGAGTAGGAGTTAAGCTTGGGGATGCTGATACGTCTCCAACGTATCTATATTTTTTTATTGTTCCATGTTGTTATATTATCAATCTTGGATGTTTTATAATCATTTTATAGTCATTTTATATCATTTTTTGGTACTAACCTATTGACATAGTGCCAAGTGCCAGTTGTTGTTTTCTGCATGTTTTTTACATCGCAGGAAATCAATATCATACGGAGTCCAAATGCCACAAAACTTTACGGAGGTTTTTTATGGACCAGAAGACACGTAATGGGCCATGGCTGTGCCTGGGGGGTGCTCCGAGGAGAGCACAACCCACCAGGATGCGCCAGGAGGCCCAGGCGCGCCCTGGTGGGTTGTGCCCACCTTGGGTGCCCCCCGGACCGCCTCTTTGCTCAATAAATACCCCAATATTCCAGAAACCCTAGGGGAGTCGACGAAATATTGATCCAATCGCCGCAGAGTCCAAAACCACCAGATCCAATCTAGACACCATCTCGGATGGGGTTCACCACCTCCATTGGTGCCTCTCCGATGATGCATGAGTAGTTCCTTGTAGACCTTCGGGTCCGTAGTTAGTAGCTAGATGGCTTCCTCTCTCTCGCTAAATTCTCAATACAATGGTCTCTTGGAGATCCATATGATGTAACTCTTTTTGCGGTGTGTTTGTTGGGATCTGATGTGTTGGGGAACGTAGTAATTTCAAAAAAATTCCTACGCACACGCAAGATCATGGTGATGCATATCAACGAGAGGGGAGAGTGTAGTCCACGTACCCTCGTAGACCATAAGCGGAAGCGTTATGACAATGCGGTTGATGTAGTCGTACGTCTTCACGATCGGTCGATCCTAGTACCAAAACTACGACACCTCCGCGATCTGCACACGTTCGGCTCGGTGACATCCACGAACTCACGATCCAGCAGAGTGTCGAGGGAGAGCTTCGTCAGCACGACGGCGTGATGATGATGATGATGAAGCTACCGGCGCAGGGCTTCGCCTAAGCACTGCAACGATATGACCGAGGTGTGGATTATGGTGGAGGGGGGCACCGCACACGGCTAAGAGATCAATGATCAACTTGTGTGTCTATGAGGTTCCCCCTGGCCACGTATATAAAGGATGGAGGGAGGAGGAGGCCGGCCCTCTTAGGGCGCGCCCAAAGTGTGGAGTCCTACTAGGACTCCCTAGTCCTAGTAGGATTCCACCTCCCACATGGAATAGCAAAAAGGGAAGGGAAAAGGAGAAGGAAGGAAGGGGGCGCCCCTTTCCCTAGTCCAATTCGGACCAGTGCATGGGGAAGGGGCGCGGCCACCCTTCTGGCCTTTCTCTCCTTTCCCGTATGGCCCATTAAGGCCCAATACGACTTCCCGTAACTCTCCGGTACTCCGAAAAATACCCGAATCACTCGGAACCTTTCCGATGTTCGAATATAGCCTTCCAATATATCGATCTTTACGTCTCGACCATTTCGAGACTCCTCGTCATGTCCCCGATCTCATACGGGACTCCGAACTACCTTCGGTACATCAAAACACATAAACTCATAATACCGATCGTCACCGAACGTTAAGCGTGCGGACCCTACGGGTTCGAGAACTATGTAGACATGACCGAGACACGTCTCCGGTCAATAACCAATAGCGGAACTTGGATGCTCATATTGGCTCCCACATATTCTACGAAGATCTTTATCGGTCAAACCGCATAACAACATACGTTGTTCCCTTTGTCATCGGTATGTTACTTGCCCGAGATTCGGTCGTCTGTATCTCAATACCTAGTTCAATCTCGTTACCGGTAAGTCTCTTTACTCGTCTGTGATGCATCATCCCGCAACTAACTCATTAGTCACATTGCTTGCAAGGCTTATAGTGATGTACATTACCGAGAGGGCCCAGAGATACCTCTCCGACAATCGGAGTGACAAATCCTAATCTCGATCTATGCCAACTCAACAAGTACCATCGGAGACACCTATAGAGCACCTTTATAATCACCCAGTTACGTTGTGACGTTTGGTAGCACACAAAGCCTCCGGTATTTGGGAGTTGCATAATCTCATAGTCATAGGAACATGTATAAGTCATGAAGAAAGCAATAGCAACATACTAAACGATCAAGTGCTAAGCTAACGGAATGGGTCAAGTCAATCACATCATTCTCATGATGTGATCCCGTTAATCAAATGACAACTCATGTCTATGGCTAGGAAACTTAACCATCTTTGATTTAACGAGCTAGTCAAGTAGAGGCATACTAGTGACACTTTGTTTGTCTATGTATTCACACATGTACTAAGTTTCCGGTTAACACAATTCTAGCATGAATAATAAACATTTATCATGATATAAGGAAATATAAATAACAACTTTATTATTGCCTCTAGGGCATATTTCCTTTAGTATCCCACTTGTTGGGGAACGTAGTAATTTCAAAAAAATTCCTATGCACACGCAAGATCATGGTGATGCATAGCAACGAGAGGGGAGAGTGTGTCCACGTACCCTCGTAGACCGAAAGTGAAAGCGTTAGCACAACGCGGTTGATGTAGTCGTACGTCTTCACGATCCGACCGATCAAGTACCGAACGCACGGCACCTCCGAGTTCAGCACACGTTCAGCCCGATGACGTTCCTCGAACTCCGATCCAGCCGAGTGTTGAGGGAGAGTTTCGTCAGCACGACGGTGTGGTGACGATGATGATGTTGTACCGACGCAGGGCTTCGCCTAAGCACCGCTACGATATTATCGAGGTGGACTATGGTGGAGGGGGGCACCGCACACGGCTAAAAGATCAATGATCAATTGTTGTCTCTTTGGGGTGCCCCCTGCCCCCGTATATAAAGGAGCAAGGGGGGAGAGGCGGCCGGCCAGGAGAGGGGCGCGCTAGGAGGAGTCCTACTCCCACCGAGAGTAGGACTCCCTCCCTTCCTTGTTGGATTAGGAGAAGGGGGGAAAGAGGAGAGAGAGAAGAAGGAAAGGGGGGGCGCCCCCTCCTTGTCCCATTCGGACTAGAGGGGGAGGGGGCGCGTGGCCTGCCCTAGCCGCCTCTCCTCTTCTCCACTAAGGCCCATGTAGGCCCATTAAACCCCCGGCGGGTTCCGGTAACCTCCCGGTACTCCGGTATATATCCGATAACACCCGGAACCATTCTGGTGTCCGAATATAGTCGTCCAATATATCAATATTCATGTCTCGACCAGTTCGAGACTCCTCATCATGTCCATGATCACATCCGGGACTCCGAACTACCTTCGGTACATCAAAACATATAAACTCATAATATAACTGTCATCGAAACTTTAAGCGTGCGGACCCTACGGGTTCGAGAACTATGTAGACATGACCGAGACACGTCTCCGGCCAATAACCAATAGCGGAACCTGGATGCTCATATTGGCTCCCACATATTCTACGAAGATCTTTATCGGCCAAACCGCATGACAACATACGTTGTTCCCTTTGTCATCGGTATGTTACTTGCCCGAGATTCGATCGTCGGTATCTCAATACCTAGTTCAATCTCGGTACCGGCAAGTCTCTTTACTCGTTCCGTAATACATCATCCCGCAACTAACTCATTAGTTACAATGCTTGCAAGGCTTATAGTGATGTGCATTACTGAGTGGGCCTAGAGATACCTCTCCGACAATCGGAGTGACAAATCCTAATCTCGAAATACGCCAACCGAACAAGTACCTTCGGAGACACCTGTAGAGCACCTTTATAATCACCCAGTTACGTTGTGACGTTTGGTAGCACACAAAGTGTTCCTCCGGTAAACGGGAGTTGTATAATCTCATAGTCATAGGAACATGTATAAGTCATGAAGAAAGCAATAGCAGAATACTAAACGATCGTGTGCTAAGCTAACGGAATGGGTCAAGTCAATCACATCATTCTCCTAATGATGTGATCCCATTAATCAAATGACAACTCTTTGTCTATGGCTAGGAAACATAACCATCTTTGATCAACGAGCTAGTCAAGTAGAGGCATACTAGTGACACTCTGTTTGTCTATGTATTCACACATGTATCATGTTTCCGGTTAATACAATTCTAGCATGAATAATAAACATTTATCATGACATAAGGAAATAAATAATAACTTTATTATTGCCTCTAGGGCATATTTCCTTCAGTCTCCCACTTGCACTAGAGTCAATAATCTAGTTCACATCGCCATGTGATTTAACACCAATAGTTCGCATCACCATGTGATTAACACCCATAGTTCACATCGTCATGTGACCAACACCCAAAGGGTTTACTAGAGTCAATAATCTAGTTCACATCGCCATGTGATTAAAACCCAAAGAGTACCAAGGTGTGATCATGTTTTGCTTGTGAGAGAAGTTTAGTCTACCGGTCTGCCACATTCAGATCCGTATGTATTTTGCAAATTTCTATGTCAACAATGCTCTGCACGGAGCTACTCTAGCTAATTGCTCCCACTTTCAATATGTATCCAGATTGAGACTTAGAGTCATCTGGATCAGTGTCAAAACTTGCATCGATGTAACCCTTTACGACAAACTTTTTTTGTCACCTCCATAATCGAGAAACAAATTCTTATTCCACTAAGGATAATTTTGACCGCTGTCCAATGATCTACTCCTAGATCACAATTGTACTCCCTTGCAAAAATCAGTGTAGGGTATACAATAGATCTGGTACATAGCATGGCATACTTTATAGAACCTATGGCTGAGGCATAGGGAATGACTTTCATTCTCTTTCTATCTTCTGCCGTGGTCGGGCTTTGAGTCTTACTCAATTTCACACCTTGTAACACAGGCAAGAACTCTTTCTTTGACTGTTCCATTTTGAACTACTTCAAAATCTTGTCAAGGTATGTACTCATTGAAAAAACTTATCAAGCGTTTTGATCCATCTCTATAGATCTTGATGCTCAATATGTAAGCAACTTCACCGAGGTCTTTCTTTGAAAAACTCCTTTCAAACACTCCTTTATGCTTTGCAGAATAATTCTATATTATTTCCGATCAACAATATGTCATTCACATATACTTATCAGAAATGTTGTAGTGCTCCCACTCACTTTCTTGTAAATACAGGCTTCACCGCAAGTCGGTATAAAACTATATGCTTTGATCAACTCATCAAAGCGTATATTCCAACTCCGAGATGCTTGCACCAGTCCATAGATGGATCGCTGGAGCTTGCACATTTTGTTAACACCTTTAGGATCGACAAAACCTTCTGGTTGCATCATATACAACTCTTCTTTGAGAAATCCATTAAGGAATGCAGTTTTGTTTATCCATTTGCCAGATTTCATAACATGCGACAATTGCTAACATGATTCGGACAGACTTAAGCATAGATACGAGTGAGAAACTCTCATCGTAGTCAACACCTTGAACTTGTCGAAAAACCTTTTTGCGACAATTCTAGCTTTGTAGATAGTAACACTACTATCAGCGTCTGTCTTCCTCTTCAAGATCCATTTAATCTCAATGGCTCACCAATCATCGGGCAAGTCAATCAAAGTCCACACTTTGTTCTCATACATGGATCCAATCTCAGATTTCATGGCCTCAAGCCATTTTGCGGAATCTGGGCTCACCATCGCTTCTTCATAGTTCGTAGGTGCGTCATGGTCTAGTAACACAACCTCCAGAACAGGATTACCGTACCACTCTGGTGTGGATCTTACTCTGGTTGACCTACGAGGTTCAGTAACAACTTGATCTGAAGTTTCATGATCATCATCATTAACTTCCTCACTAATTGGTGTAGGTGTCACAGGAACCAGTTTCTGTGATGAACTACTTTCCAATAAGGGAGCAGGTACAGTTACCTCATCAAGTTCTACTTTCCTCCCACTCACTTCTTTCGAGAGAAACTCCTTCTCTAGAAAGGATCCAAATTTAGCAACGAATATCTTGCCTTCGGATCTATGATAGAAGGTGTACCCAACTGTCTCCTTTGGGTGTCCTATGAAGACACATTTCTCCGATTTGGGTTTGAGCTTATCCGGTTGAAGCTTTTTCACATGAGCATCGCAGCCTCAAACTTTAAGAAACGTCAACTTTGGTTTCTTGCCAAACCACAGTTCATATGGCGTCGATTTATATGGTGCCCTATCTAATGTGAATGGAGCTATCTCTAATGCATAACCCCAAAACGATAGTGGTAAATCGGTAAGAGACATCATAGATTGCACTATATCCAATAAAGTACGGTTATGACGTTCGGACACACCATTACACTGTGGTGTTCCAGGTGGCGTGAGTAGTGAAACTATTTCACATTGTTTTAACTGAAGGACAAACTCGTAACTCAAATATTTTATCTCTGCGATCATATCGTAGAAACTTTTATTTTCTTGTTACGATGATTTTCAACTTCACTCTGAAATTCTTTGAACTTTTCAAATGTTTCAGACTTATGTTTCATTAAGTAGATATACCCATATCTGCTTAAATCATCTGTGAAGGTAAGAAAATAGCGATACCCGCCGCGAGCCTCAACATTCATTGGACCACATACATCTGTATGTATGATTTCCAACAAATCTGTTGCCCGCTCCATAGTTCCGGAGAACGGCGTTTTAGTCATCTTGCCCATGAGGCATGGTTCGCAAGTACCAAGTGATTCATAATCAAGTGGTTCCAAAAGTACATCATTATGGGGTTTCTTCATGCGCTTTACACCAATATGACCTAAACGGCAGTGCCACAAATAAGTTGCACTATCATTATTAACTTTGCATCTTTTTGGCTTCAATATTATGAATATGTGTATCACTACGATCGAGATCCAACAAACCATTTTCGTTGGTGTGTATGACCATAGAAGGTTCTATTCATGTAAACAGAACAACAATTGTTCTCTAACTTAAATGAATAATTGTATTGCAATAAACATGATCAAATCATATTCATGCTCAACGCAAACACCAAATAAAACTTATTTAGGTTCAACACTAAGCCCGAAAGTATAGGGAGTATGCGATCATGATCATATCAATCTTGGAACTACTTCCAACACACATCGTCACCTCTCCCTTAACTAGTTTTTGTTCATTCTGCAACTCAAGTTTTGAGTTACTACTCTTAGCAACTGAACCAGTATCAAATACTGAGGGGTTGCTATAAACACTAGTAAAGTACACATAAATAACATGTATATCAAATATACCTTTGTTCACATTGCCATCCTTCTTATCCGCCAAATACTTGGGGCAGTTCCGCTTCCAGTGACCATTTCCTTTGCAATAGAAGCACTCAGTCTCAGGCTTAGGTCCAGACTTGGGCTTCTTCACTTGAGCAGCAACTCGCTTGCCGTTCTTCTTGAAGTTCCCCTTCTTCCCTTTGCCCTTTTCTTGAAACTAGTGGTCTTGTCAACCATCAACACTTGATGTTTTTCTTGATTTCTACCTTCGTCGATTTCAGCATCACAAAGAGCTTGGGAATCATTTCCATTATCCCTTGCATATTATAGTTCATCACGAAGTTCTAGTAACTTGGTGATAGTGACTAGAGAACTCTGTCAATCACTATCTTATCTGGAAGATGAACTCCCACTTGA
Source organism: Triticum aestivum (assembly GCF_018294505.1). Classification (NCBI taxonomy): domain Eukaryota; kingdom Viridiplantae; phylum Streptophyta; class Magnoliopsida; order Poales; family Poaceae; genus Triticum; species Triticum aestivum. The sequence goes on along the minus strand of NC_057814.1, from coordinate 573,959,281 downwards.
TTCAAGTGATTGTAGTACTCAGACATTCTGAGCACATGCTCACTAGCTGAGCAATTCTCCTCCATCTTGTAGGCAAAGTACTGTTAGAGGTCTCATACCTCTCGACACGGGCATGAGTATGAAATACAAATTTCAACTCTTAGAACATCTTATATGCTCTGTGGCGTTCAAAACATTTTTGAAGTCCCGGTTCTAAGCCGTAAAGCATGGTTCACTAAACTATCAAGTAGTCATCATACCGAGCTTTTGTCAAACGTTCATAACGTCTGCATCTGCTCCTACAATAGGTCTGTCACCTAGCGGTGCATCAAGGACATAATACTTCTGTGCAGCAATGAGGTTAATCCTCAGATCACGGACCAAGTCTGCATCATTGCTACTAACATCTTTCAACTTAGTTTTCTCTAGGAACGTATCAAAATAAAACAGGGGAGCAAAACGCGAGCTATTGATCTACAACATAGATATGCTAATACTACCAGCACTAAGTTCATGATAAGTTCAATTAATCATATTACTTAAGAAATCCCACTTAGATAGACATCCCTCTAATCCTCTAAGTGATCACGTGATCCAAATCAACTAAACCATGTCCGATCATCACGTGAAATGGAGTAGTTTCAATGGTGAACATCACTATGTTGATCATATCTACTATATGATTCACGCTCGACCTTTCGGTCTCAGTGTTCCGAGGCCATATCTGTTATATGATAGGCTCGTCAAGTTTAACCTGAGTATTCCGCGTGTGCAACTGTTTTGCACCCGTTGTATTTGAATGTAGAGCCTATCACACCCGATCATCAGGTGGTGTCTCAACACGAAGAACTTTCGCAACGGTGCATACTCAGGGAGAACACTTATACCTTGATAATTTAGTGAGAGATCATCTTATAATGCTACCGTCAATCAAAGCAAGATAAGATGCATAAAAGATAAACATCACATGCAATCAATATAAGTGATATGACATGGCCATCATCATCTTGTGCTTGTGATCTCCATCTCTGAAGCACAGTCATGATCACCATCGTCACCGGCGCTACACCTTGATCTCAATCGTAGCATCGTTGTCGTCTCGCCAACTTATGCTTCTACGACTATCGCTACCGCTTAGTGATAAAGTAAAGCATTACAGGGCGATTGCATTGCATACAATAAAGCGACAACCATATGGCTCCTGTCAGTTGCCGATAACTCGGTTACAAAACATGATCATCTCATACAATAAAATTTAGCATCATGCCTTGACCATATCACATCACAACATGCCCTGCAAAAACAAGTTAGACGTCCTCTACTTTGTTGTTGCAAGTTTTACGTGGCTGCTACGGGCTGAGCAAGAACCGTTCTTACCTACGCAACCGTGGCTGCTACTTTGTTGTTGCAAGTTTTAACCTTCTCAAGGACCGGGCGTAGCCACACTCGGTTCAACTAAAGTTGGAGAAACTGACACCCGCCAGCCACCTGTGTGCGAAGCACGTCGGTAGAACCAGTCTCACGTAAGCGTACGCGTAATGTCGGTCCGGGCCGCTTCATCCAACAATACCGCCGAACCAAAGTATGACATGTTGGTAAGCAGTATGACTTGTATCGCCCACAACTCACTTGTGTTCTACTCGTGCATACAACATCTACACATAAAACCAGGCTCGGATGCCACTGTTGGGGAACGTAGTAATTTCAAAAAAATTCCTACGCACACGCAAGATTATGGTGATGCATACCAACGAGAGGGGAGAGTGTGTCCACGTACCCTCGTAGACCGAAAGTGGAAGCGTTAGCACAACGCGGTTGATGTAGTCGTACGTCTTCACAATCCGACCGATCAAATACCGAACGCACGACACCTCCGAGTTCAGCACACGTTCAGCCTGATGACGTCCCTCGAACTCCGATCCAGCCGAGTGTTGAGGGAGAGTTTCGTCAGCACGATGGTGTGGTGACGATGATGATGTTCTACTGACGCAGGGGTTCGCCTAAGCACCGCTACGATATTATCGAGGTGGACTATGGTGGAGGTGGGCACCGCACACGGCTAAAAGATCAATGATCAATTGTTGTCTCTTTGGGGTGCCCCCTGCCCCCGTATATAAAGGAGCATGGGGGGGAGAGGCGGCCGGCCAGGAGAGGGGCGCGCCAGGAGGAGTCCTACTCCCACCGGGAGTAGGACTCCCTCCCTTCCTTGTTGGATTAGGAGAAGGGGGGAAAGAGGAGAGAGAGAGAGGGGAAGGAAAGGGGGGGGGGTGCCACCCCCCTCCTTGTCCAATCCGGACTAGAGGGAGAGGGGGCGCGCGGCCTGCCCTAGCCGCCTCTCCTCTTCTCCACTAAGGCCCATGTAGGCCCATTAAACCCCCGGGGGGTTCCGGTAACCTCCCGGTACTCCGGTATATATCCGATAACACCCGAAACCATTCCGGTGTCCGAATATAGTCGTACAATATATCAATCTTCATGTCTCGACCATCTCGAGACTCCTCGTCATGTCCGTGATCACATCCGGGACTCCGAACTACCTTCGGTACATCAAAACATATAAACTCATAATATAACTGTCATCGAAACTTTAAGCGTGCGGACCCTACGGGTTCGAGAACTATGTAGACATGACCGAGACACGTCTCCGGCCAATAACCAATAGCGGAACCTGGATGCTCATATTGGCTCCCACATATTCTACGAAGATCTTTATCGGTCAAACCGCATAACAACATACGTTGTTCCCTTTGTCATCGGTATGTTACTTGCCCGAGATTCGATCGTCGGTATCTCAATACCTAGTTCAATCTCGTTACCAGCAAGTCTCTTTACTCGTTCCGTAATACATCATCCCGCAACTAACTGCTACCTCTTGAGCACTGCGTTGGTTTTCCCTTGAAGAGGAAAGGGTGATGCAGCAAAGTAGCGTAAGTATTTCCCTCAGTTTTTTGAGAACCAAGGTATGAATCCAGTAGGAGGCTACGCGCGAGTCCCTCGCACCTACACAATACAAACAAATCCTCGCAACCAATGCGATAAGGGGTTGTCAATCCCTTCATGGTCACTTATGAGAGTGAGATCTGATAGACATGATAGGATAATATTTTTGGTATTTTTGTAATAAAGATGCAAAGTAAAGAAAGCAAAATAAAGATGGCGCCAGAAATAGCTTGTTGTAGGGAGATTAATATGATGGAAGATAGACCCGGGGGCCATAGGTTTCATTAGTGGCTTCTCTCAAGAGCATAAGTATTTTACGGTGGGTGAACGAATTACTATTGAGCAATTGATAGAATTGAGCATAGTTATGAGAATATCTAGGTATGATCATGTATATAGGCATCACGTCCGAGACAAGTAGACCGACTCCTGCCTACATCTACTACTATTACTCCACTCATCGACCGCTATCCAGCATGCATCTAGAGTATTAAGGTCATGAAAACAGAGTAACGCCTTAAGCAAGATCACATGATGTAGAGGGATAAATTCATGCAATATGATAAAAACCCCATCTTGTTATCCTCGATGGCAACAATACAATACGTGCCTTGCTGCCCCTACTGTCACTGGGAAAGGACACCGCAAGATTGAACCCAAAGCTAAGCACTTCTCCCATTGCAAGAAAGATCAATCTAGTAGGCCAAACCAAACTGATAATTCGAAGAGACTTGCAAAGATAACCAATCATACATAAAAGAATTCAGAGAAGATTCAAATATTGATCATAGATAATCTTGATCATCAACCCACAATTCATCGGTCTCAACAAACACACCGCAAAAAGAAGATTACATCGAATAGATCTCCACGAGAGAGGGGTAGAACATTGTATTGAGATCCAAAAAGAGAGAAGAAGCCATCTAGCTACTAACTATGGACCCGAAGGTCTGAGGTAAACTACTCACACTTCATCGGAGAGGCTATGGTGTTGATGTAGAAGCCCTCCGTGATGGGTGCCCCCTCTGGCGGAGCTCTGGAACAGGCCCCAAGATGGGATCTCGTGGGTACAGAAGGTTGTGGCGGTGGAATTAGGTTTTTGGCTCTGTATCTGATCGTTTGGGGGTACGTGGGTATATATAGGAGGAAGAAGTACGTTGGTGGAGCAACGTGGGGCCCACGAGGGTGGAGGGCGCGCCCTAGGGGGGTGGGCACGCCCCCCTACCTCGTGGCCTCCTGGAAGCTTCTCTTACGTAGGGTCCAAGTCTCCTGGATCATGTTCGTTCCAAAAATCACGTTCTCGAAGGTTTCATTCCGTTTGGACTCCGTTTGATATTCTTTTTCTGCGAAACTCTGAAATAGGCAAAAAACAGCAATTCTGGGCTGGGCCTCCGGTTAATAGGTTAGTCCCAAAAATAATATAAAAGTGAATAATAAAGCTCAATAATGTCCAAAACAGTAGATAATATAGCATGGAGCAATCAAAAATTATAGATACGTTGGAGACGTATCAAGCATCCCCAAGCTTAATTCCTGCTCGTCCTCGAGTAGGTAAATGATAAAAAAGATAATTTTTGATGTGGAGTGCTACTTGGCATAATTTCAATGTAATTCTTCTTAATTGTGGTATGAATATTCAGATCCGAAAGATTCAAGATAAAAGTTCATATTGACATAAAAATAATAATACTTCAAGCATACTAACTAAGCAATTATGTCTTCTCAAAATAACATGGTCAAAGAAAGTTCATCCCCACAAAATCATATAGTTTAGTCATGCTCCATTTTCATCACACAAGAATGCACTCATCATGCACAACCCCGATGACAAGCCAAGCAATTGTTTCATACTTTAGAAATCTCAAACCTATAAACTTTCACGCAATATATGAGCGCGAGCCATGGACATAGCACTATGGGTGGAATAGAATATGATGATGCGGGTTATGTGGAGAAGACAAAAAGGAGAAAGTCTCACATCAACGAGGCTAATCAATGAGCTATGGATATGCCCATCGATTGATGTTAATGCAAGGAGTAGGGATTGCCATGCAACGGATGCACTAGAGCTATAAATGTATGAAAGCTCAACAAAAGAAACTAAGTGGGTGTGCATCCAACTTGCTTGCTCACGAAGACCTAGGGCACTTGAGGAGGCCCATTGTTGGAATATACAAGCCAAGTTCTATAATGAAAAATTCCCACTAGTATATGAAAGTTACAAAACAAGAGACTCTCTATCATGAAGATTATGGTGCTACTTTGAAGCACAAGTGTGGCAAAGGATAGTAGCATTGTCCCTTCTCTCTTTTTCTCTCATTTTTTTGGGCCTTCTTTCTTCTTTTTTTGGCCTTTCTCTTTTTTTATTCCTCACTTGGGACAATTCTCTAGAAAATGATGATCATCACACTTCTATTTATTTACAACTCAATGATTACAACTCAATACTAGAACAAAGTATGACTCTATATGAATGCCTCCGGCGGTGTACCGGGATATGCAATGAACCAAGAGTGACATGTATGAAAGAATTATGAACGGTGGCTTTGCCACAAATACTATGTCAACTACATGATCATGCTAGCAATATGACAATGATGAATGTGTCATGATAAACGAAATGGTGGAAAGTTGCATGGCAATATATCTCGGAATGGCTATGGAAATGCCATAATAGGTAGGTATGGCGGCTGTTTTGAGGAAGATATAAGGAGGTTTATGCGTGAAAGAGTGTATCATATCACGGGGTTTGGATGCACCGGCGAAGTTTGCACCAACTCTCAATGTGAGAAAGGGCAATGCACGGTACCGAAGAGGCTAGCAATGATGGAAGGGTGAGAGTGTGTATAATCCATGGACTCAACATTAGTCATAAAGAACTCACATACTTATTGCAAAAATCTACAAGTCATCAAAAACCAAGCATTACGCGCATGCTCCTAGGGGGATAGATTGGTAGGAAAAGACCATCGCTCGTCCCCGACCGCCACTCATAAGGAGGACAATCAAAGAACACCTCATGTTTCAAATTTGTTACATAACGTTTACCATACGTGCATGCTACGGGACTTGCAAACTTCAACACAAGCATTTCTCAAATTCACAACTACTCAACTAGCACGACTTTGATATTATTACCTCCATATCTCAAAACAATCATCAAGCATCAAACTTCTCCTAGTATTCAACACACTCATAAAAAAGTTTTTACTATTCTTGAATACCTAGCATATTAGGATTTTTTAAGAAAATTACCATGCTATTTAAGACTCTCAAAATAATCTAAGTGAAGCAAGAGAGATCAATAGTCTCTATAAAACAAATCCACCACCGTGCTCTAAAAGATATAAGTGAAGTATTAGAGCAAAAACTATATAACTCAAAATATATAAGTGAAGCACATAGAGTATTCTAACAAATTCCAAATCATGTATGGCTCTCTCAAAAGGTGTGTACAGCAAGTATGATTGTGGTAAACTAAAAAGCAAAGACTCAAATCATACAAGACGCTCCAAGCAAAACACATATCATGTGGTGAATAAAAATATAGCTCCAAGTAAAGTTACCGATGGAAGTAGATGAAAGAGGGGATGCCTTCCGAGGCATCCCCAAGCTTTGCCTTTTTTGTGTCCTTATATTATCTTGGGGGTGCCATGGGAATCCCCAAGATTAAGCTCTTGCCACTCCTTGTTCCATAATCCATCAAAATCTTTCACCCAAAACTTGAAAACTTCACAACACAAAACTCAACAGAAATCTCGTGAGCTCCGTTAGCGAAAGAAAACAAAAGACCACTTCAAGGTACTGTAATGAACTCATTCTTTATTTATATTGGTGTTAAACCTACTGTATTCCAACTTCTCTATGGTTTATAAACTATTTTACTAGCCATAGATTCATCAAAATAAGCAAACAACACACGAAAAACAGAATCTGTCAAAAACAGAACAGTCTGTAGTAATCTGTAACTAACGCAAACTTCTGGAACTCCAAAAAATCAGCCCAAATAGGAAGTCCTAGGCAATTTGTTTATTGATCAGCAGCAATTGGAATCAGTATTTTATCACGTTCTGGTGATTTTTAACAATTGTTTTCGTGAACAGAAAGTTTCTGGAAATTTCTGCAAGATCAAATAACTATCATCCAAGAAGATCCTATAGGTTTAACTTGGCACAAACACTAATTAAAACATAAAAACACATCTAACCAGATGCTAGATCAAAGATATATTCCTAAACAGAAGCAAAAAGCAAATAAACTATATATAAAATTGGGTTGCCTCCCAACAAGCGCTATCGTTTAACGCCCCTAGCTAGGCATAAAAGCAAGGATAGATCTAGGTATTGCCATCTTTGGTAGGCAATCCATAAGTGGCTCTCATGATAGATTCATATGGCAATTTTATTTTATTCCTAGGGAAGTGTTCCATGCCTTTCTTTAATGGAAATTGGAATCTAATATTCCCTTCCTTCATATCAATAATTGCACCAATCGTTCTAAGGAAAGGTCTACCGAGAATAATAGGACATGAAGGATTGCAATCTATATCAAGAACGATAAAATCTACGGGCACATAATTCCTATTTGCAACAATAAGAACATCATTAATTCTTCCCATAGGTTTCTTAATAGTGGAATCCGCAAGGTGCAAGTTTAGAGAGCAATCATCAAAATCACGGAAATCTAGCAAATCGCACAAAGTTTTGGGAATAGTGGAAACACTAGCACCCAAATCACATAAAGCATAGAACTCATGATCCTTAATCTTAATTTTAATAGTAGGTTCTCACTCATCATAAAGTTTTCTAGGGATAGAAACTTCAACTCAAGCTTTTCTTCATAAGATTGCATCAAGGCATCAAAGATATGTTTAGCAAACGCTTTATTTTGGCTATAAGCATGAGGAGAATTTAGCACGGATTGCAACAAGGAAATACAATCTATCAAAGAGCAATTTTCATAATTAAATTCCTTGAAATCCAAAATAGTGGGTTTAGCAACATCTAGGGTTTTAATCTCTTCAATCCCACTTTTATCAATTTTAGCATCAAGATCTAAAAACTCTGAATTTTTGGAACGCCTTCTAGGTAAAGGTGGATCATATTCAGTCCCATCATTATCAAGATTCATATTGCAAAACAAAGATTTAATAGGGGACACATCAATAACTTTTAGATCTTCATCTTTATTTTCATAGAAATTTGAAGAACACGCTTTCATAAAGCAATCTTTCTTAGCACGCATCCTAGCGGTTCTTTCTTTGCACTCATCAATGGAAATTCTCATGGTTTTGAGAGACTCATTGATATCATGCTTAGGAGGAATAGATCTAAGCTTTAAAGAATCAACATCAAGAGAAATTCTATCAACGTTCCTAGCCAATTCATCAACTTTAAGCAATTTTTCTTCAAGCAAAACATTGAAATTCTTTTGTGAATTCATAAACTCTTTAACACTAGTCTCAAATTCAGAGGGCATCTTATTAAAATTTCCATAAGAGTTGTTGTAGGAATTACCATAATTATTAGAGGAATTAGTAGAATAAGGCCTAGGATTAAAGTTTCCTCTATACGCATTGTTACCAAAATTATTCCTACCAAAAAAATTCACATCCATAGATTCATTATTATTCTCAATCAAAGTAGACAAAGGCATATCATTAGGATCAGAAGAAACACTCTTACTAGCAAATAATTTCATAAGTTCATCCATCTTTCCACTCAGAACATTAATTTCTTCTATCGCATGCACTTTTTTATTAGTAGATCTTTCAGTGTGCCATTGAGAATAATTAACCATAATATTATCTAGGAGTTTAGTAACTTCTCCTAAAGTGATTTCCATAAAAGTGCCTCCTGCAGCCAAATCTAAAAGATTTCTAGAAGCAAAATTCAATCCGGCATAAAAGTTTTCTATAATCATCCACAAATTCAAACCATGAGTAGGGCAATTACGTATCATTAATTTCATCCTCTCCCAAGCTTGTGCAACATGTTCATGATCAAGTTGCTTAAAATTCATAATATCGTTTCTAAGAGAGATGATCTTAGCGGGAGGAAAATACTTAGAGATAAAAGCGTCTTTGCACTTGTTCCAAGAATCAATACTATTTTTAGGCAAAGATGAAAACCAAGCTTTAGCACGATCTCTAAGGGAAAAAGGAAATAGCTTCAATTTAACAATATCATTATCAACATCTTTCTTCTTTTGCATATCACACAAATCAACGAAGCTATTTAGATGAGTAGCGTCATCTTCACAAGGAAGGCCGGCGAATTGATCTTTCATGACAAGATTCAACAAAGCAGCATTGATTTCGCAATATTCAGTATTGGTAAGAGGAGCAATCGGAGTGCTAAGGAAATCATTATTGTTGGTATTGGTAAAGTCACATAATTTGGTATTATCTTGAGCCATCGTGACAAGCAAGCAATCCAACACACGAGCAAACAAAAAGCAAGCGAAAAAGAGGCAAACGGAAAAGAGAGGGCGAATAAAACGGCAAGGGTGAAGTGGGGGAGAGGAAAACGAGAGGCAAATGGCAAATAATGTAATGCAGGAGATAAGGGGTTGTGATGGGTACTTGGTATGTTGACTTTTGCGTAGACCTCCCCGACAACGGCGCCAGAAATCCTTCTTGCTACCTCTTGAGCACTGCGTTGGTTTTCCCTTGAAGAGGAAAGGGTGATGCAGCAAAGTAGCGTAAGTATTTCCCTCAGCTTTTGAGAACCAAGGTATCAATCCAGTAGGAGGCTACGCGCGAGTCCCTCGCACCTGCACAATACAAATAAATCCTCGTAACCAACGCGATAAGGGGTTGTCAATCCCTTCACGGTCACTTACGAGAGTTAGATCTGATAGATATGATAGGATAATATTTTTGGTATTTTTGTAATAAAGATGCAAAGTAAAGAAAGCAAAATAAAGATGGCGCCAGAAATAGCTTGTTGTAGGGAGATTAATATGATGGAAGATAGACCCGGGGGCCATAGGTTTCACCAGTGGCTTCTCTCAAGAGCATGAGTATTTTACGGTGGGTGAACGAATTACTGTTGAGCAATTGACAGAATTGAGCATAGTTATGAGAATATCTAGGTATGATCATGTATATAGGCATCACGTCCGAGACAAGTAGACCGAATCCTGCCTACATCTACTACTATTACTCCACTCATCGACCGCTATCCAGCATGCATCTAGAGTATTAAGTTCATGAAAATAGAGTAACCCCTTAAGCAAGATCACATGATGTAGAGGGATAAATTCATGCAATATGATAAAAAAAACCATCTTGTTATCCTCGATGGCAACAATACAATACGTGCCTTGCTGCCCCTACTGTCACTGGGAAAGGACACCGCAAGATTGAACCCAAAGCTAAGCACTTCTCCCATTGCAAGAAAGATCAATCTAGTAGGCCAAACCAAACTGATAATTCGAAGAGACTTGCAAAGATAACCAATCATACATAAAAGAATTCAGAGAAGATTCAAATATTGATCATAGATAATCTTGATCATCAACCCACAATTCATCGGTCTCAACAAACACACCGCAAAAAGAAGATTACATCGAATAGATCTCCACGAGAGAGGGGTAGAACATTGTATTGAGATCCAAAAAGAGAGAAGAAGCCATCTAGCTACTAACTATGGACCCGAAGGTCTGAGGTAAACTACTCACACTTCATCGGAGAGGCTATGGTGTTGATGTAGAAGCCCTCCGTGATGGGTGCCCCCTCCGGCGGAGCTCCGGAATAGGCCCCAAGATGGGATCTCGTGGATACAGAAGGTTGCGGCGGCGGAATTAGGTTTTTGGCTCCGTATCTGATCGTTTGGGGGTACGTGGGTATATATAGGAGGAAGAAGTACGTCGGTGGAGCAACGTGGGGCCCACTAGGGTGGAGGGTGCGCCCTGGGGGGGTGGGCGCGCCCCCTACCTCGTGGCCTCCTGGAAGCTTCTCTTACGTAGGGTCCAAGTCTCCTGGATGATGTTCGTTCCAAAAATCACGTTCCCGAAGGTTTCATTCCGTTTGGACTCCGTTTGATGTTCTTTTTCTGCGAAACTCTGAAATAGGCAAAAAAACAGCAATTCTGGGCTGGGCCTCCGGTTAATAGGTTAGTCCCAAAAATAATATAAAAGTGAATAATAAAGCCCAATAATGTCCAAAACAGTAGATAATATAGCATGGAGCAATCAAAAATTATAGATACGTTGGAGACGTATCACTAACTCATTAGTTACAATGCTTGGAAGGCTTATGGTGATGTGCATTACTGAGTGGGCCCAGAGATACCTCTCCGACAATCGGAGTGACAAATCCTAATCTCGAAATACGCCAACCCAACAAGTACCTTCGGAGACACCTGTAGAGCACCTTTATAATCACCAAGTTACGTTGCGGCGTTTGGTACCACACAAAGTGTTCCTCCGGTAAACGGGAGTTGCATAATCTCATAGTCATAGGAACATGCCATTCTTTGTAGAACCTATGGCTGAGGCATAGGGAATGACTTTCATTCTCTCTCTATCTTCTGCCGTGGTCGGGCTTTGAGTCTTACTCAACTTCACACCTTGCAATACAGGCAAGAACTCCTTCTTTGACTGTTCCATTTTGAACTACTTCAAAAAATTTGTCAAGGTATGTACTCATCAAAAGAACTGATCAAGCGTCTTGATCTATCTCTATATTTCTTGATGCTCAATATGTAAGCAGCTTCATTGAGGTCTTTCTTTGAAAAAAAACTCCTTTCAAACACTCCTTTTATGCTTTCCAGAAAATTCTACATCATTTCCGATCAACAATATGTCATTCACATATACTTATCAGAAAGGTTGTAGTGCTCCCACTCACTTTCTTGTAAATACAGGCTTCATCGCAAGTCTGTATAAAACTATATGCTTTGATCAACTCATCAAAGCGTATATTCCAACTTTGAGATGCTTTGCACCAGTCCATGGATGGATCGCTGGAGCTTGCACATTTTGTTAGCACCTTTAGGATCGACAAAACCTTCTGGTTGCATCATATACAACTCTTCTTTAAAAAAAATCCATTAAGGAATGTAGTTTTGACATCCATTTGCCAGATTTCATAAAATGTGGCAATTTTCTAACATGATTCGGACAGACTTAAGCATCGCTATGAGTGAGAAAATCTCATCGTAGTCAACACCTTCAACTTTGTCAAAAACCTTTTTCGACAAGTCTAGCTTTGTAGATAGTAACACTACTATCAGCTTCCGTCTTCCTCTTGAAGATCCATTTATTCTCAATGGCTTGTCGATCATCGGGCAAGTCAACCAAAGTCCACACTTTGTTATCATACATGGATCCCATCTCAGATTTCATGGCCTCAAGCCATTTCACGGAATCTGGGCTCATTATCGCTTCCTCATAGTTCGTAGGTTCGTCATGGTCAAGTAACATGACTCCCAAAATAGGATTACCATACCACTCTGGTGCGGAACATATTCTGTTTGACCAATGAGGTTCGGTAGTAACTTGATCTAAAGTTTCATGATCATCATCATTAACTTCCTCACTAATTGGTGTAGGCATCACTGGAACTGATTTCTGTGATGAACTAGTTTCCAATTTGGGAGAAGGTACAATTACCTCATCAAGTTCTACCTTTCTCCCACTCACTTCTTTCGAGAGAAACTCCTTCTCTAGAAAGGATCCACTCTTAGCAACAAAGATCTTTCCTTCGGATCTGTGATAGAAGGTGTACCCAACAGTCTCCTTTGGGTATCCTATGAAGACATATTTTTCCGATGGGTTCGAGCTTATCAGGTTGAAGCTTTTTCACATGAGCATCGCAGTCTCAAACTTTAAGAAACGTCAACTTTGGTTTCTTGCCAAACCACAGTTCATATGGCGTCATCTCAACGGATTTATATGGTGCCCTATTTAATGTGAATGCAGCTGTCTCTAATGCATAACCCCAAAACGATAGTGGTAAATCGGTAAGAGACATCATAGATTGGACCATATCTAATAAAGTGCGGTTACGATGTTCGGACACACCATTACGCCGTGGTGTTCCAGGTGGCGTGAGTTGCGAAACTATTCCGCATTGTTTCAAATGAAGACCAAACTCGTAACTCAAATATTCTCCTCCACGATCAGATCGTAGAAACTTTATTTTTCTTGTTATGATGATTTTCCACTTCACTCTGAAATTCTTTGAACTTTTCAAATGTTTGAGACTTATGTTTCATCAACTAGATATACCCATATCTGCTCAAATCATCTGTGAAGGTCAGAAAATAACGATACCCACCGCGAGCCCAACATTCATCGGACCGCATACATCAGTATGTATTATTTCCAACAAGTCTGTTGCTCGCTCCATTATTCCGGAGAACGGAGTCTTAGTCATCTTGCCCATGAGGCATGGTTCGCAAGCATCAAGTGATTCATAATCAAGTGATTCCAAAAGCCCATCAGCATGGATTTTCTTCATGCGCTTTACACCAATATGACCTAAACAGCAGTGCCACAAAAATGTTGCACTATCATTATTAACTTTGCATCTTTTGGCTTCACTATTATGAATATGTGTATTATTACGATCGAGATTCAGTAAACCATTTACATTGGATGGATGACCATAGAAGGTTTTATTCATGTAAACAGAACAACAATTATTCTCTGACTTAAATGAATAACCGTATCGCAATAAACATGATCAAATCATATTCATGCTCAATGCAAACACCAAATAAACAACACCAATCCTGAAGGTATAGGGAGTGTGCGATGGTGATCTTATCAACCTTGGAATCACTTCCAACACACATCGTCACTTCGCCCTCAACTAGTTTCTGTTCATTTTGCAACTCCCGTTTCGAGTTACTACTCTTTAGTAACTGAACCAGTATCAAATACCTAGGGGTTGCTATAAACACTAGTAAAGTACACATCAATAACGTGTATATCAAATATACCTTTGTTCACTTTGCCATCCTTCTTATCCGCCAAGTATCTAGGGGCAGTTCCACTTCTAGTGACCATTTCCTTTGTAGTAGAAGCACTCAGTTTCAGGCTTGAGTCTAGCTTTGGGTTTCTTCATGGGAGTGACAACTTGTTTGTCATTCTTCTTGAAGTTCCCTTTCTATTCTTTTGCCCTTTTTTTCTTGAAACTAGTGGTCTTGTAAACCATCAACACTTGATGCTCTTTCTTGATTTCTACCTTCGCCAATTTCAACATCGTGAAGAGCTCGGGAATTACTTTCATCATCCTATGCATATTATAGTTCATCACGAAGTTCTAGTAACTTGGTGATAGTGACTAGAGAACTTTGTCAATTACTATCTTATCTGGAAGATTAACTCCCACTTGATTCAAGAAATTGTAGTACCCAGACAATCTGAGCACATGCTCACTGGTTGAGCTATTCTCCTCCATCTTGTAGGCAAAGTATTGTCAGAGGTATCATACCTCTCGACATGGGCATGAGTCTGAAATACTAATTTCAACTCTTGGAACATCTCATATGCTCCGTGACGTTCAAAACGTTTTCTGAAGTCCCGGTTCTAAGCCGTAAAGCATGGTGAACTAAAATATCAAGGAGTCATCATACCGAGCTTTGTCAAACGTTCATAACGTTTGTATCTGCTCCTGCAATAGGTCCGTCACCTAGCGGTGCATCAAGGACATAATTCTTCTGTGCAGCAATGAGGATAATCCTTAGATCACGGATCCAATCCGCATCATTGCTACTAACATCTTTCAACTTATTTTTCTCTAGGAACATATCAAAAATAAACGGGGAAGCTATGCGCGAGCTATTGATCTACAACATAATTTGCAAATACTATCAGGACTAAGTTCATGATAAATTAAAGTTCAATTAATCATATTACTTAAGAACTCCCACTCCCGAGTTATCTAAATGATCACGTGATCCATATCAACTAAACCATGTTCGATCATCACGTGAGATGGAGTAGTTTTCCATGGTGAACATCACTATGTTGATCATATCTACTATATGATTCACGCTCGACCTTTCGGTCTCAGTGTTCCGAGGCCATATCTGCATATGCTAGGCTCGTCAAGTTTAACCCGAGTATTCTGCGTGTGCAAAACTGGCTTGCACCCGTTGTATGTGAACGTAGAGCTTATCACACCCGATCATCATGTGGTGTCTCAGCACGAAGAACTGTCGCAACGGTGCATACTCAGGGAGAACACTTATACCTTGAAATTTTAGTAAGGGATCATCTCATAATGCTACCGTCGTACTAAGCAAAATAAGAGGCATAAAAGATAAATATCACATGCAATCAATATAAGTGATATGATATGGCCATCATCATCTTGTGCCTTTGATCTCCATCTCCAAAGCACCGTCATGATCACCGTCGTCACCGGCGTGACACCTTGATCTCCATCGTAGCATCGTTGTCTACTCGCCAACTATTGCTTCTACGACTATCGCTGCCGCTTAGTAATAAAGTAAAGCAATCACATGGCGATTGCATTTCATACAATAAAGCGACAACCATATGGCTCTTGTCAGTTGTCGATAACTCCGTTACAAAACATGATCATCTCATACAATAAAATTTAGCATCATGTCTTGACCATATCACATCACAACATGCCCTCTAAAAACAAGTTAGACGTCCTCTACTTTGTTGTTGCAAGTTTTACGTGGCTGCTACGGGCTGAGCAAGAACCGTTTTTACCTACGCATCAAAACCACAACGATTTTTCGTCAAGTATGTGTTGTTTTAACGTTCAACAAGGATCGGGCGTAGCCACACTCGATTCAAGTAAAGTTGGAGAAACTGACACCCGCCAACCACCTGTGTGCGAAGCACGTCGGTAGAACCAGTCTCGCGTAAGCGTACGCGTAATGTCGGTCCGGGCTGCTTCATCCAACAATACCGCCGAATCAAAGTATGACATGTTGGTAAGCAGTATGACTATTATCGCCCACAACTCACTTGTGTTCTACTCGTACAAATAACATCTACGCATAGACCTGGCTCGGGCCACTGTTGGTGATATGGACCGAACCTCGTGGTGAGATCCGATCTGTGTTGTGGCCGATCTTTCACGACACTCCATCACCAGCAGTAGCAACCTCTCGCCCGCGCACGCGATGTACACGAAGTAGAGGGTTTGAACCTTGCGGCCCAGCACGAGAAAACCAATCTCGACGAAGGTACTCACGCGCAAAACAATTTCCACGAAGAGAAATCTTAACACATAGATTTTCTAAAGATCCCTCCAAAACTTGATACGGGTGTCTACCCTGAAAAACACATCGTGTCTATTTCATATAAAAATAACCTAACTATTACATCCACGCAACCTTGCTTTAAATAACAACTTGAACCTAGCCTAAACCCCTCACGCACGCACACAACTTTGGGAAGAAAACAAACTAGTATAAAATATAAGAGTCCAATCTTTTTACATCTTAGATTGGATTTTCTACCTAGCTTAACCTTGTACGCCATCTTTCTTTGTGGCGGGCCCCATCCTATTTCTTGTAGAGATGAAAAACTCCAAGCATTAAGTCTTCTGGCCGTATCTATCTGGCAAGCCTTCTTGCATGGCAGGAACAAATATAATATGCGCCGCCTTGCCTTGTATTTGTAGCTACCAAACATACGTGATCTCTTTCTTATCTTGCAACTCCAAGAAAAGACCTTCCATGCAAGAACGCATGCATCACCTTGCTTCATACTAGTCCATCGTGTCAACTCCATGCTTGCTCCTGTAGTCAGCCCACGTGTAGTTACATGATCAACAACAATTGTAGATTTATCTTGAACAATATCAGTAGCATATTCAACTATAGGTGTAGACTTTATTTTTTCAGTACCGACCATCATAGATAAATTATACACGGTCATATCATCCTCTCCCCCTTGCAACGAAACCGTCCTCGGTTTCAAGTCAATCTCTTCAAAAATATTTTTATTTGCAGACTGAACGACGACCAGAAAATTTTCAGGAGCTTCAAGCTTCTTCTTCTTTACTTCTGACACGGCTTGAGCAATATCCCGCTTCTTGCGATCATCCATATACTTCTCTGATGTGTATGTATCAAGTAGTATGTATTTTTCTCCACGGACAAAAGAAAATTCTTCAACTGAATGATATGTCAATTGTCTTTTATCTATCCATGGTTTTCCTAGCAGTATCGTACAAGTATGCATGTGCATAGGAAGCACATCACACGTAACCAGATCACCATATTCACATAAAGTGAGCCGTACCTCGACGCGATGTATAATGTTGACAAACTTATCCTTCCACCAAAGCTCGTATGGTTCTGGATGTTCCATCAAAAGCAGGTTCAAAGCATCAACCATAGTCTGACTCACCAAATTCATATTGGAGTAGCAATTCATCAACGTTGCACAACTCGCCGGCCCGACGCACACACGCGTAAAACATTGGTACCACGGCAGGGCACGCAATGGATCCTTCTCCGCCGACATCATCATTTGCGAGCTACAATCTTTCCTCATGATAAAAAAATTTGATAGAACTCGAAGAAAAATATTGTACCGTGAACAACCTTTGCTTTGAATACCAACTGATATGGACCGAACCTCGTGGTGAGATCCGATCTGTTGTTGCAGCCCGATCTTTCACGACACTCCACCACCAGCAGTAGCAACCTCTCGCTCGCGCACGCGATGTACACGAAGTAGAGGGTTTGAACCTTGCAACCCAGCACGAGAAAACCAATCTCGACGAAGGTACTCACGCGCAAAACAATTTTCACGAAGAGAAATCGCAACAAAGAGGTTTTCTAAAGATCCCTCCAAAACTTGATACGGGTGTCTACCCTGAAAAACACATCGTGTCTATTTCATATAAAAATAACCTAACTATTATATCCACGCAACCTTACTTTAAATAACAACTTGAACCTAGCCTAAACCCCTCACCCACGCACACAACTTTGGAAAGAAAACAAACTAGTATAAAATATAAGAGTCCAATCTTTTTACATCTTAGATTGGATTTTCTACCTAGCTTAACCTTGTACGCCATCTTTCTTTCTGGCGGGCCCCATCCTATTTCCTGTAGAGATGAAAAACTCCAAGCATTAAGTCTTCTGGCAATATTTATCTGGCACAAGCCTTCTTGCATGGCAGGAACAAATATAATATGCGCCGCCTTGCCTTGTATTTGTAGCTACCAAACATACGTGATCTCTTTCTTATCTTGCAACTCCGAGAAAAGACCTTCCATGCAAGAACGCATGCATCACCTTGCTTCATACTAGTCCATCGTGTCAACTCCATGCTTGCTCCTGTACTCAGCCCACGTGTAGTTTCATGATCAACAACAATTGTAGATTTATCTTGAACAATATTAGTAGCATATTCAACTATAGGTGTAGACTTCATTTTTTCAGTAGTGGCCATCATAGATAAATTATACACGGCCATATCAGTTGGGGAACGTAGTAATTTCAAAAAAATTCCTACGCACACGCAAGATCATGGTGATGCATATCAACGAGAGGGGAGAGTGTAGTCCACGTACCCTCGTAGACCATAAGCGGAAGCATTATGAAAACGCGGTTGATGTAGTCATACGTCTTCACGATCGACCGATACTAGCACCGAAAGTACGGCACCTCCGCGATCTGCACACGTTCGGCTCGGTGACATCCCACAAACTCACAATCCAGCAGAGTGTCGAGGGAGAGCTTCGTCAGCACGACGGCGTGATGATGGTGATGATGAAGCTACCAGCGCAGGGCTTCGCCTAAGCACTGCAACGATATGACCGAGGTGGATTATGGTGGAGGGGGGCACCGCACACGGCTAAGAGATCAATGATCAACTTGTGTGTCTATGAGGTGCCCTCTGGTCACGTATATAAAGGATGGAGGGAGGAGGCCGGCCCTCATAGGGCGCGCCCAAAGTGTGGAGTCCTATTAGGACTCCCTAGTCCTAGTAGGATTCCACCTCCCACATGGAATAGCAAAAAGGGAAGGGAAAAGGAGAAGGAGAAGGAAGGAAGGGGGCGCCCCCTGTCCCTAGTCCAATTCGGACCAGTGCATGGGGAAGGGGCACGGCCACCCTTGAGGCCTTTCTCTCCTTTCCCGTATGGCCCATTAAGGTCCAATACGAATTCCCGTGACTCTCCGGTACTCCGAAAAATACCCGAATCACTCGGAACCTTTCCGATGTCTGAATATAGCCTTCCAATATATCGATCTTTACGTCTCGACCATTTCGAGACTCCTCGTCATGTCCCCGATCTCATACGAGACTCCGAACTACCTTCGGTACATCAAAACACATAACTCATAATACCAATCATCACCGAACGTTAAGCGTGCGGACCCTACGGGTTCGAGAACTATGTAGACATGACCGAGACACGTCTCCGGTCAATAACCAATAGCGGAACCAGGATGCTCATATTGGCTCCCACATATTCTACGAAGATCTTTATCGGTCAAATCGCATAACAACATACGTTGTCACTACAAAAAAAAGACACATCCGTGACATTTTGGGCCGAACGAAATTTTTTTCTGTCATACTTATGACACTTCTATGACAATAATTATGACAAAACATGATATCATCATAGATGTGGTGGGGTCCTACTTCTATGACAAAAAATCATGACAGAAAATGGGCTTTTCGTCCTGGGCGGGCCGGAGACGCAGCCGCATGACATTCTTTGGGCCGTCCATGATGGAAAAAACCGTGGTAGAAGCGAGGGCGAGGAAAATATAGGGGTGTTCCCGGTTATGGTGGGTGGTCGGGGCCGAGCGATGCGTGTTTCTCTCGTACACGCACGCGCGTGGGTGTGAGGCGTTGGGCTCTAACTGAACCCGAACGATTGCACTGCAGGCTACGCGTTACTGAACCCGAGCGATCGATCGATGGCTGTTAACTGAACCCGATCGAGCGATTCCTTCACTACTGCTGCTAACTGAAGCCGATCGATGCTGCCTATGGATGAACAGTGAGCGTTGCTGGGGGGGTTTGGATGAACAGTTCCCGGTGGGGGTGGATGAACAGGACCCCGTGGCGTTGCCTCTGGATGAACAGTGAGCGTTGCTGGGGGGGTTTGGATGAACAGTTCCCGGTGGGGGTGGATGAACAGGACCCCGTGGCGTTGCCTCTGGATGAACAGTGAGCGTTGCTGGGGGGTTTGGATGAACAGTTCCCGGTGGGGGTGGATGAACAGGACCCCGATCGTTCGAGCCGGTTGGGGCTGGATGAACAGGACCCCGTGGAGGGCAGGATGAACAGGACCACCCCGTGGAGGGCAGGATGAACAGTAGACGGTGAAGGGCTAGATGAATAGTAGCCCGTGGAGGGGTGGTTGAACAGGAGCCCGTGGAGAGGGCTGGTTGAACAGTAGCCGGTGGAGTAGCGCGCGGTGGAGGCTGGATGAACAGGAGCCCGTGGATGAACAGTCGCAGGTGGAGGCTGGAGGAGGTCGATGGTGGATGAACAGTAGCCCGTGGAGGCTGGAGGGGGTCGACGATGGAGATGAACAGTATCCCGTGGAGTCCGTTTTGCGGGACCCCACACCCCTCCCGATGAACAGAACCCCTGTTTCGACCGTAGCGCTCCAAAACAAGTCTGTGTCCTCCGTTTTGCGGTACGCCACACCCCTCCCGATCAACAGGACCCCCGTTTCGACCGTAGGAGGTCCGTTTCCTCCGTTTTGCGGTACGCCAGACCCCTCCCGATGAACAGGATCCCGTTTCATACGTGGCCGGTCGAACACAAGGCCGTTTCCTCCGTTCTGCAGTACGCCAGGCCTCGTTTCCATCAGCTGTTCTGTCCAAGCCCTCCCGATGAACACGACGACGCATTCCGTTCTGACCCAGCCGGTTGGCTCCCCATGAACACGACAACGATGATGTTTCTCCGTTCCGACCCAGCCATGTACACGAGCCCTGGCCGTACGTATGCGCGAGTAGGCATTCGAGACCCTGCCCGTATGTACGTACGTGGCCGTATTTTCTTTCTTGCACCCTGGCCGCTGTACGTACGTGTACATGCTACGTGCGCGCCTCTACTACGACACGTGCGCGCCTCTACTACGACACGTGCGCGCCTCTACATCGACCAGTATGTACGTACACGTTCACGACCATAATGACAATGCTACGTATGCTTCGACCAGGTGGGTCCCGACTGTCAGGCACTTCCTTGCGTGCGAAGATGTAGCTGGTGGGTCCCAGCAGTCAGGGGGGCGAATCGTTTTTTTGCCCGGACGCACTTCCTTGCGTGCGAAGATGTAGCTGGTGGGTCCTAGCAGTCAGGGGGAAACATTTTTTTTCATGAAATACGGTGGCCCGTCCGGTGGGTCCCTGCTGTCAGGTGGAGGAATAATTATTTTGCGCGTAATAAGGATGCACTTCCTTGCTGCGGCCGTGGACCCAGCTGTCAGCCTCTCCATGTATAGTCCACGTCCGATGGAAGCCGTTCCTTGACCACGTTGACCACGTCGTGTCGAGAGCACCAGGGCGGTGGACGACGGCGAGGCCTAGGAAGGGGATGACGCGGAGCCGGGGAAGACGCGGCAGTGGAAGCCCGCGCGGAGAGGAGTACGAGGGTTCACTGGTTCGGCTGCGGTGTGAGGTTGCCGTCGCCGCAGGGCCTGGCCAGCGGTGGGAATAGTAGGGGGCGATGAGGCCTCCACGGCAGCACAGCCGACCACGGGAGGCAGGAGCATGCGGCACGACCGGCGCTGCTTTGGGCGGCTGGAGCAAGAAGACCAGAGGTTGAAGAAGCACTACGGCCGTTGGATGGACGTCGTACGGTCACTAGAGCTAGAATCGTTCATATTGACTAAGTTGACAACGCACTCCGTCCCCGTCAACTTAGTAGGCCCACAAGTCAGCCTCCCACCAAGGTGGGTCCCAACTAGCAGGGGGAGTATTCATTTTTGCATTACTCCGTTTTCCCATGAACTTAATACACTAGATGCATGCTGGATAGCGGTCGATGTGTGGAGTAATAGTAGAAGACGCAGGCAGGAGTCGGTCTACTAATCTTGGACGTGACTCCTATATAATGATCATTGCCTAGATATCGTCATGATTATTTGAAGTTCTATCAATTGCCCAACAGTAATTCGTTTACCCACCGTTTGCTATTTTTCTCGAGAAAAGCCACTAGTGAAACCTACGGCCCCCGGGTCTTCTTTCTCATAAATTTGCCTTTGTGATCTACTTTTCCTTTGCATTTATTTTCAGATCTATTAAACCAAAAATACAAAAATACTTTGCTGCGCTTTATTTCTATTTATTTTATTTGGCGTTCGATCTATCAATCTACTACAATTTCCTCACGTCCGTTTTGCCTATCTTGAGGCGTCGTACCCTAGAAGGGATTGACAACCCCTTTAACACGTCGGGTTGCGAGAAGTTTTTATTTGTGTGCAGGTGCTGTTTACGTTGTGTTGCTTGGTTCTCCTACTGGTTCGATAACCTTGGTTTCATCACTGAGGGAAATACCTACCGTCGTTGTGTTGCATCATCCCTTCCTCTTTGGGGAAATACCGACGTAGTTCTAGCAGACAGGAACTTTCTGGCGCCACTGCTAGGGAGTCATCACTGGGCGGACTCTGTCGAGTGGGAAACTTCATCAGTGGGGGCACGCCAAGTGCACCCACTGGGTGTAGTCCCCGAGACTGATGTTGAATGTTTGATTCGGCAGTAGTCTTAGGACTCTTTTATCGTAATAATCTAATCTTTGTATCTTATCACTCAGAAGTGACTGATCCTTGTTTTTGTCGATTGACTTGTCTTGTTGTTCACTGCAGAAATCCTGTGATCTCGAAACCAAGTTTGCTGATCTGGAGAGGAAGCAGGTCCAACTCAATCTCGACCTGGAGCTGGCCAAGGACAGTTTGCAGAAGGCTAAGGATGAAGCGGCTGGCATGGGAGGTAACAACTTGTCGACTGTTCGCTTTGTCATCTTTTCTTTTTGTCTTTTGAACCGAGTGACTTCACTCGAGCAGATGTGCGTAGTGAAAACCGACAACTCCAAGCTCGTCTGAAGAATGTTATTTATTTAGACAAAATGAAGCGGGCTCTAGAGCAGAAGGACCTCGACCTTGCAGCGGCGCAGAAGACGGCGCGAGAGAAAACTGAACTTGCCGAAAAGAAGCTGGCTTCAGTTGGCAAGTTGGAGGAAGAGAATGCCAAGCTGAAGACTGCCGTTGATGAAGCGAATAAAGAAGTTGTGCAGCTGAAGGAAGAGAAGGTGGCCTTGACAGACAGAGTTGATAGTCTCACTCGGAAGAGAGACGAATTGGAAACTTATCTGGGAGGTCTTGCCAAGAAGATGTTCCTCATGCTTGAAGGTAGTTTTCATTATCCGACTGTCTGCAAAGAACTTTTTGATTATGCTACCGTTATTTCAACACCTTTTGCATGTGCAGAATTTTGTCAGAACTTCGAGGAAGAAACTGGGCGCATTGAGACGAGTCTAGAACCCATCAACTCCCCTGTCAAGGACGAAGCTGCAATGAACGTGCTGTCACTGGAATCCCGCCTCGCCAGTGTTTTGGACTACCTTGCCCGACTGAATGTGGCGGTGTCGCTGATCGACACGGAGCTCTGGCCAGATGTGACATTCCAGAATGATCTTGAGTCATTGATGACTCGACTTAATGATATCCCTGACCGAGTGCAGGCGTGGAAGAAGTCCTCTGCTCGGTGTGGTGCTGACGTGGCTCTGTCTTTGGTCGTTGTCCATTGCAAGGAAGTCAAAGAAGAAAAGCTGGCGGCTCTTAAGGTTGCCAACACCAAGAAGCTCAACTTCCAATCCTTCATGGAGACTTTCATCGACGCGGCCACTCGCATTGCAGACGGCATTGACCTGGACAGCTTCGTCGAGCCAGCAAGTCCTACTCATACCGAGTGAAAAAACTTAATAACTTTAACCTCATTTACCTCGGAATGCCGAATGATCCTATAATCGCTAAACTCTTCCAGGCTTGATGCCGGAGAACTTTTGCTGGCGGTTCTGAACCTTCCTGGATTTATCCGAACTTGGTTGCTTTATTTGGATGCAGTTGTTTTGTCCGAATTGCTTTCGGATTTTTTTGACTTAGGCGAATCTAGGATCACAGCTGAGTCCCCGAGTGAGAGGATTTCTCTCCACTCGGAGTAGACATTGTACTTGTGGCACAACTCAGAGTGCAACCGTATGTTGTACTTGTGGCGCAGCTCAGAGTGCAACCATACGTTGTACTTGTGGCGCAACTCAGAGTGTGTGACCAAGCTTCCGAGTGAGAGGATTGCTCTTCACTCGAAGTACGTTTTTGTAACTTAGGCGAGTACGGGATCGCAGCTAAGGCCCCGAGTGTGAGGGTTGCTCTTCACTCGGAATATTTTTGAAACTTAGGCAAGTACGGGATCGCAGCTAAGCTCCCGAGTGAGAGGGTTGCTCTTCACTCGGAGTGTGTTTGAAACTTAGGCGAGTACGGGATCGCGGCTAAGCCCCCGAGTGAGAGGGTTGCTCTACACTCGGAGTTTCTTTTCTAACCTAGGCGAATCAGGTTCGCGGCTAAGCCCCCGAGTGAGAGGGTTGCTCTTCACTCGGAGTGTTTTTGAAACTTAGGCGAATCAGGTTCGCGGCTAAGCCCTTGAGTGAGAGGATCGCTCTTGACTCGGAGTATATTTGAAACTTAGGCGAGTACGGGATCGCAGCTAAGCCCCCGAGTGAGAGGGTTGCTCTTCACTCGGAGTGTGTTTGGAACTTAGGCGAGTACGGGATCGCGGCTAAGCCCCCGAGTGAGAGGGTTTCTCTTCACTCGGAGTGTGTTTGAAATTTAGGCGAGTACGGGATCGCGGCTAAGCCCCTGAGTGAGCTGATTGCTCTTCACTCGGAGTATTTTTGTAACTTAGGCGAATCGGGTTCGCGGCTAAGTCCCCGAGTGAGAGGGTTGCTCTTCACTCGGAGTGTTTTTGAAACTTGGGCGAATCGGGTTCACGGCTAAGCCACCCACTGGGGATTTGAACACACATACTTATGTGAAAACAATCATTAAGATACTGCAAAAATCATGACTTTGATAAGAAAACTGAAGGATTCTTATTACAACTCATCGATCTGACTGTTTAGGTATAAAAACGGCGGAGCAGATCCGCATTCCATGACCGTGGCTCGTCTTCTTTCTTGGCTACGTTGTAAAGGTGATATGCCCCATTGTGGAGCACTTTGGTGATGATGAAGTGCCCTTCCCAGGCCGGAGCGAGCTTGTGAGGTCGTTTCTGGTGCACTCGGAGCACTAGATCTCCTTCCTGAAATGCTTGGCCTCTGACATTCCGGGCATGGAATCGACGCAGGTCTTGTTGATAGATGGTCGACCGGATCAGAGCCATCTCTTGTTCCTCCTCTAGGAGATCAACTGCATCTTGGCGTGCCTGTTCTGCTTCAGCTTCTGAGAAGAGGGGGCATTGTGTAGCAAATCACTCGGAAGCACAGCTTTAGCACCATATACCATGAAGAAAGGGGTTCTATCAGTCGACCAATTGGGAGTCGTTCTCAATCCCCATAGGACAGAAGGCAACTCAGTCACCCAAGCTCCAGTTGCGTGCTTGAGGTCGCGCATTATCTGGGAGGTCTTGCCAAGAAGGTGTTCCTCATGCTTGAAGGTAGTTTTCATTATCCGACTGTCTGTAAAGAACTTTTTGATTATGCTACCGTTATTTCAACACCTTTTGCGTGTGCAGAATTTTGTCAAAACTTCGAGGAAGAAACTAGGCGGATTGAGACGAGTCTAGAACCCATCAACTCCCCTGTCAAGGACGAAGCTGCAATGAACGTGCTGTGACTGGAATCCCGCCTCGCCAATGTTTTGGACTACCTTGCCCGACTGAACGTGGCGGTGTCGCGGATCGACACGGAACTCTGGCCAGATGTGACATTCCAGAATGATCTTGAGTCATTGATGACTCGACTTAATGATATCCCTGACCGAGTGCAGGCGTGGAAGAAGTCCTCTGCTCGTTGTGGTGCTGACGTGGCTCTGTCTTTGGTCGTTGTCCATTGCAAGGAAGTCAAAGAAGAAAAGCTGGCGGCTCTTAAGGTTGCCAACACCAAGAAGCTCAACTTCCAATCCTTCAGGGAGACTTTCATCGACGCGGCCACTCGCATTGCAGACGACATTGACCTGGACAGCTTCGTTGAGCCAGCAAGTCCTACTCATACCGAGTGAAAAAACTTAATAACTTTAACCTCATTTACCTCGGAATGCCGAATGATCCTATAATCGCTAAACTCTTCCGGGCTTGACGCCGGAGAACTTTTGCTGGCGGTTCTGAACCTTCCTGGATTTATCCGAACTTGGTTGCTTTATTTCGATGCAGTTGTTTTGTCCGAATTGCTTTCGGATTTTTTTGACTTAGGCGAATCTAGGATCGCAGCTGAGTCCCCGAGTGAGAGGATTGCTCTCCACTCGGAGTAGACATTGTACTTGTGGCACAACTCAGAGTGCAACCGTATGTTGTACTTGTGGCGCAACTCAGAGTGCAACCATATGTTGTACTTGTGGCGCAACTCAGAGTGTGTGGCCAAGCTTCCGAGTGAGAGGATTGCTCTTCACTCGAAGTACGTTTTTGTAACTTAGGCGAGTACGGGATCGCAGCTAAGGCCCCGAGTGTGAGGGTTGCTCTTCACTCAGAATATTTTTGAAACTTAGCAAGTACGAGATCGCAGCTAAGCTCCCGGGTGAGAGGGTTGCTCTTCACTCGGAGTGTGTTTGAAACTTAGGCGAGTACGGGATCGCGGCTAAGCCCCTGAGTGAGAGGGTTGCTCTACACTCGGAGTTTCTTTTCTAACCTAGGCGAATCAGGTTCACGGCTAAGCCCCCAAGTGAGAGGGTTGCTCTTCACTCGGAGTGTTTTTGAAACTTAGGCGAATCAGGTTCGCGGCTAAGCCCTCGAGTGAGAGGATCGCTCTTCACTCGGAGTATATTTGAAACTTAGGCGAGTACGGGATCGCAGCTAAGCCCCCGAGTGAGAGGGTTTCTCTTCACTCGGAGTGTGTTTGAAACTTAGGCGAGTATGGGATCGCGGCTAAGCCACCGAGTGAGAGGGTTTCTCTTCACTCGGAGTGTGTTAGAAACTTAGGCGAGTACGGGATCGCGGCTAAGCCCCCGAGTGAGAGGATTGCTCTTCACTCGGAGTATTTTTTGTAACTTAGGCGAATCGGGTTCGCAGCTAAGTCCCCGAGTGAGAGGGTTGCTCTTCACTCGGAGTGTTTTTGAAACTTGAGCGAATCGGGTTCACGGCTAAGCCACCCACTGGGGGATTTGAACACACATACTTATGTGAAAACAATCATTAAGATACTGCAAAAATCATGTATTTGATAAGAAAACTGAAGGATTCTTATTACAACTCATCGATCTGACTGTTTAGGTATAAAAACGGCGGAGCAGATCCGGATTCCACGACCGTGGCTCGTCTTCTTTCTTGGCTACATTGTAAATGTGATATGCCCCATTGTGCAGCACTTTGGTGATGATGAAGGGCCCTTCCCAGGACGGAGCGAGCTTGTGAGGTCGTTTCTGGTGCACTCGGAGCACTAGATCTCCTTCCTAAAATGCTCGGCCTCTGACATTTCGGGCATGGAATCGACGCAGGTCTTGTTGATAGATGGTCGACTGGATCAGAGCCATCTCTCATTCCTCCTCTAGGAGATGAACTGCGTCTTGGCATGCCTGTTCTGCTTCTGCTTCTGAGAAGAGGGGGCATTGTGTAGCAAATCACTCGGAAGCACAGCTTCAGCACCATATACCATGAAGAAAGGGGTTCTATCAGTCGACCAATTGGGAGTCGTTCTCAATCCCCATAGGACAGAAGGCAACTCAGTCACCCAAGCTCCAGTTGCGTGCTTGAGGTCGCGCATTAACCAAGGTTTCAACCCTTGAAGGATCATGCCGTTGGCTCTTTCTGCATGCCCGTTCAACTGCGGATGCGCAACGGATGTGTAGTCGACTCGAGTGCCTTGGGAAGCGCAGAATGCTCCGAACTCATCAAAATCAAAGTTGGAGCCATTATCTGTGATAATGTTGTGAGGGACTCCATAACGGAATATCAGCTCTCAGATGAAACTAATGGCAGTGCTTGAATCAAGATTCTTGATAGGCTTGGCTTCAATCCATTTGGTAAACTTGTCGACTGCTACGATCAAATGAGTGAAACCGGTTCTGCGGTCCTGAAAGGTCCAACCATGTCCAATACCCAAACTGCAAAAGGCCAGACGAGTGGGATAGTCTTCAAGGCAGATGCAGGCTTGTGAGACATGTTTGAGTAAAACTAGCAGCCTGCGCACTTGTCGACTATATCTTTAGCCATCTCATTTGCATGCGTCCAATAAAATCGCGCTCGGTATGCTTTGGCCACGATGGTCTGAGAGGACGCACGGTGACCACAGGTCCCCGAGTGGATCTCATTTAGGATCAGTCGAACTTCTTCTGGAGAGATGCAACGCTGAGCAACTCTGGTAACACTTTCTCTGTAAAGCTGCCCACTTATCACCGTGAAGGCTTTGGATCTGCGGACGATCTGGCGGGCTTCATCTTCATCCTCTGGGAGCTCCTGCCTGAGCAGGTATGCAATATATGGCACCGTCCAGTTGGGAGTGATCACTAAAATCTCCATGATCAAGTCGACCACCGCTGGTATTTCAATTTCAGTCGGATTGTTTGCACTTATCGGTTGCGGGGGCTCTTCCATAAAGGGATCTTCTTGAACTGACGGAGTGTGGAGATGCTCCGAGAACACATTACTGGGAATAGGTTCCTGAGTGGAACCTATCTTCGCCAAATCATCAGCTGATTGATTCTTGATTTGGGGTATGTGGTGGAGTTCTAACCCTTCAAACTTCTTTTCTAGTTTTCTCACTGCATTGTAGTAACCAGTCATAGCTGGGCTCCTGATATCCCACTCCTTCATCACCTGATTGACCACCAAGTCTGAGTTCTCGTAGACCATCAGGCGACGGACGCCGAGTGAGATGGCCATACGCAACCCATACAAGAGTGCTTCATACTCAGCTTCATTGTTTGAAGAATCGAAGTGAATCTGGAGGACATAGCTGAGCTTGTCACCTCTTGGGGATACCAGGACCACTCCAGCACCAGAACCGTTCAACATCTTGGACCCATCAAAGAACATTGTCCAATGTTCCGAGTGAACCTGAGTCGGTTGCTGCTGTTCAATCCACTCGGCGACGAAATCTGCTATTGCTTGAGACTTGATTGCCTTTTTTGCTTCAAACTTGATATCTAAAGGGAGGAGTTCGATCGCCCACTTGGCCACTTGACCAGTCGCATCTCGATTATTCTGGATTTCTGATAATGGAGCATCACTGACGACTGAAACTGAATGATCGGCGAAGTAATGTGCAACTTTCTTTGCGGTCAGATAAACCCCGTAGACAAGCTTCTGGTAATGCGGATACCTTTGCTTGGACGGAGTCAAGACTTCAGAAATGTAATACACTGGGCGCTGAACTTTATAGGCTTTGCCTTCTTCCTCTCGCTCGACTGTGAGCACTATGCTGACAACTTGTCCAGTGGCTGCGATATATAGCAGTAGAGGCTCTTTGCTAATTGGGGCAGCAAGCACCGGCTGGGTGGAAAGCTGGGCTTTGAGCTCTACAAACGTTGCTTCGGCTTCAGGATTCCACTCGAACTTGTCAGATTTCTTCATCAGTCAGTAAAGAGGCAATGCCTTTTCACCGAGACGAGAAATGAATCGACTCAATGCAGCCAAACAACCAGTAAGCTTCTGAACGTCATGCACATGCACATGGCTTTTCATTCGGAGAATAGCTCCAACTTTTTCTGGGTTTGCGTCGACCCCTCGCTCGGAAACGAGGAACGAAGTAACTTTCCGCCTGGGACTCCGAATGTGCACTTTGACGGATTGAGCTTGATATCAAATCTTCTTAAGTTGGCAAAAGTTTCAGCGAGGTCAGTCAATAGGTCGGAACCTTTGCATGACTTGACCATGATGTCATCCATGTACGCTTCCACATTCCGACTTATTTGAGTGAGCAGGCACTTCTGAATCATGCGCATGAACGTGGCGCCAGCATTCTTAAGACCAAAGGGCATGGTAACATAGCAAAAACACCCGAATGGGGTGATGAAGGCTGTTTTTATTTCATCGGGCCCATACAGTCGGATCTGATGGTACCCAGAATACGCATCCAAAAAGGACAAACGCTCACATCCCGCAGTTGAGTCGACAATCTGGTCGATGCGGGGGAGAGGGAAGTGATCTTTCGGGCAGACCCGATTGATGTGCTTGAAATCGATACACATACGAAGTGAATTATCTTTCTTGGGGACCATGACAACATTGGCGAGCCACTCAGAGTGGTATATCTCACGGATAAACTCAGCTGCCAGAAGCCAAGCTACCTCCTCGCCAATTGCCTTCCTCTTCTCCACGGCGGACCGACAGAGATGCTCTTTAACGGGTTTTGCTTTTGGGTCGATGCGCAAACAGTGCTCAGCCAGTCCCCTGGGTACACCCAGCATGTCAGATGGTTTCCATGCGAAGATGTCCCAGTTCTCACGGAGGAACTGGATGAGCGCTTCTTCCTATTTGCTGTCGAGTGTTATTGAGATGTGAGTCGGAGCAACATTGGGATCAGTCGGGTGAATATGAACAGATTTTGTCTCTCCGGCCGACTGAAACACATACTCTGAAGCAGGCTTCTTAGCTCGCAACAAGTCACTCGGATCTGCATTCTTCTGATATTCTTCCCACTCGACTGCAACCATCTGCTCATCGGCAATCTTTGAGCCCTTCTGGAGGCACTCTTCTGCTCTTTGTCGATTCCCTGTGACCGTGATCACGCCTCTGGGACCAGGCATCTTCAACTTGGGGTAAACGTAACATGGTTGAGCCATAAAACGAGCATATGCAGGCCGGCCCAGAATAGCATGGTAAACACTATGAAAATCCGCCACCTCAAACGTTAACTTTTCCTTGCGGTAATTCTTCGAATCGCCAAAAACCACATCAAGAGTGATCTGACCGAGTGAATCCGCTTTCTTTCCTAGGATGACTCCGTGGAATCGCATGTTGCTCCCATTGAGCTTGGACATCGGCATGCCCATCCCTATGAGGGTCTCAGTGTACAAAATGTTCAAACCACTGCCACCATCCATCAGAACCTTGGTCAGTCGGGTGCCCCCAATGACTGGGTCGACCATCAACGCTTGCCACCCGGGGGTGGCAACGTATGCTAGGTGATCGGACTGGTCGAATGTTATGGGAGCTTTTGACCACTTCGAATATGTCGTAGTTGCCGGAGCAACCATGTTCACTTCTCTATTGATAACTTTCAGCCGACTTTTGCTCTTGATGTCAGCAAAAATCACCAAACTAGCATTTACAGTAGGGTAACCGTCATCTTCCTCTTTGTCCTCTTCCTTATCAGATTCTTTCTCTTTCTCACTGGGCTGACCCTCTCGGAAACTCTGAATCAGGAGTCGACACTGTCGAGTAGTATGCTTGGGCAGAATCAAGTTACCCTCTTCATCTTTTTTGGGTGTGTATGTGGCATGGTAAATCAAGAACATCGTTTCCCGCTTCATCTTTCACTTTTTTGGGGATCCATGGCCCTTTAGGCTTTCCCTTGAACTTCCCTTGATTCAAAACTGCGGCTTCAGCAAGACCTGCAGCTTCAGCTTTAAGCTTTTGCTTCCGACTGGAATTTCCTCCCCCGGTGTCTGATAACCCACAAGTATAGGGGATCAATTGTAGCCTCTTTGGATAAGTAAGAGTGTCGAACCCAACGAGGAGCTAAAGGTAGAACAAATATTCCCTCAAGTTCTATCGACCACCGATACAACTCTACGCACGCTTAACGTTCGCTTTACCTAGAACAAGTATGAAACTAGAAGTACTTTGTAGGTGTTTTTGGATAAGTTTGCAAGATAATAAAGAGCGCGTAAATAAAACTAGGGGCTGTTTAGATAAAGACACAACTAAGTTACTTTTAGTAGAGAGCTTTTTGTCACGAGAAAGTTATTTGTCCCTAGGCAATCGATAACTAGTCCGGTAATCACTATTGCAATTTTATTTGAGGGAGAGGCATAAGCTAACATACTTTCTCTTCTTGGATCATATGCACTTATGATTGGAACTCTAGCAAGCATCCACAACTACTAAAGATCATTAAGGTAAAACCCAACCATAGCATTAAAGTATCAAGTCCTCTTTATTCCCATACACCATGACCCACTTATTCGTGTTTGTGTTTCAGTCACTCACGCAATGCAGACAATAAGCAAACCATGAACATATTGCAAACCCTACAGCGGGGATCCCTCACGCTTGCGTAACACGGAGAGCACCATAGGACAACACCAATAATAAAACATGCAACTCAAACCAATCACGATCATCAATTAACCCATAGGACAAAACGGATCTACTCAAACATCATAGGATAGCCATACATCATTGGTAAATAATATATAGCGTTGAGCACCATGTTTAAGTAGAGATTACAACGGGTAAAAGAGGGGTTACACCGCTTCATAGAGGGGGGAAGAGTTGGTGATGACGGCGTGAAGTTGTTGGTGTAGATTGCGGTGACGATGATGGCCTCGGCGGCACTCCGGTGCCACCGGAAGCGAGGGGGAGAGAGCCCCCCTTCTTCTTCTTCTTCCTTGACCTTCTCCCTAGATGGGAGAAGGGTTTCCCCTCTGGTCCTTGGTCTCCATGGCGTGGGAGGGGCAAGAGCCCCTCCGAGATTGGATCTGTCTCTCTCTGTTTTTGTGCTCCCTGATTCTGCCCTTTCACCGTTTCTTATATAACCAGAGAGCCGTAACTCCGATTGGGCTGAAATTTGGACACGATTTTTATCCGGATATTGGCTTTCTTGCGGTGAAAGAAGGGCTCCAACCGCCTTACGGGGTGTCCATGAGGGTCAGGGGCGCGCCTGCCCCCTTGGGTGCGCCCCCCTGCCTCGTGGCCCTCTCGGGCATCGTATCGCGTTGATTCTTCTTCCCAAAAATCACATATATTCCAAAAAAATCTCCGTCAGTTTTTATCCCGTTTGGACTCTGTTTGATATGGATTTTCTACTAAACGAAAAACATGCAGCAAATAGGAACTGGCACTGGGCACTGGATCAATATGTTAGTCCCAAAAATAGTATAAAAAGTTGTCAAAAGTGTATGAAAGTTGTATAATATTGGCATGGAACAATCAAAAATTATAGATATGACGGAGACGTATCAGCATCCCCAAGCTTAATTCCTGCTCTTCCTCGAGTAGGTAAATGATAAAAAGATAATTTTTGATGTGGAATGCTACCTAGCATAATCCTGATCATGTAATCTAATCATGGTATGAATATTAAGACACGAGTGATTCAAAGCAATAGTCTATCATTTGACATTAAGACAATAATACTTCAAGCATACTAATAAAGCAATCATGTCTTTTCAAAATAACATGGCCAAAGAAAGTTATCCCTACAAAATCATATGGTCTGGCTATACTCCATCTTCACCACACAAAATATTCAAATCATGCACAACCCCGATGATAAGCCAAGCAATTGTTTCATACTTTTGACGTTCTCAAACCTTTTCAACTTTCACGCAATACATGAGCGTGAGCCATGGACATAGCACTATGGGTGGAATAGAATATGATGGTGGAGGTTGTGCGGAGAAGACAAAAAGGAGAAAGTCTCACATCGACGCGGGTAATCAATGGGCTATGGAGATGCCCATCAATTGATGTCAATGCGAGGAGTAGGGATTGCCATGCAACGGATGCACTAAGAGCTATAAGTGTATGAAAGCTCAAACTGAAAACTAACTGGGTGTGCATCCAACTTGCTTGCTCATGAAGACCTCGGGCATTTGAGGAAGCCCATCATCGGAATATACAAGCCAAGTTCTATAATGAAAATTCTCACTAGTATATGAAAGTGATAACTCAAGAGACTCTCTATATGAAGAACATGGTGCTACTCTGAAGCACAAGTGTGGTAAAAGGATAGTAACATTTCCCCTTCTCTCTTTTCTCTCTTTTTTTTGTTTATTATTTTTTTGGTGGGCTTCTTTGGCCTCTTTTTTCTTTATTTGGGCTTTTTTGGCCTCTTTTATTTTGATAACCTCACCTGGGACAATGTTCTAATAATGATGATCATCACACTTTTATTTACTTACAACTCAATACTAGAACAAAGATATGACTCTATATGAATGCCTCTGGTGGTGTACCAGGATGTGCAATGATCTAGCGTAGCAAAGATATGAAAAAAACGGACAAGCCATGAAAATATCATGCTAGCTATCTTACGATCATGCAAAGCAATATGACAATGAATGCTCAAGTCATGTATATGATGATGATGGAAGTTGCATGGCAATATATCTCAGAATGGCTATGGAAATGCCATGATAGGTGGGTATGGTGGCTGTTTTGAGGAAGATATAAGGAG
Organism: Triticum aestivum; assembly: GCF_018294505.1. Classification (NCBI taxonomy): domain Eukaryota; kingdom Viridiplantae; phylum Streptophyta; class Magnoliopsida; order Poales; family Poaceae; genus Triticum; species Triticum aestivum. The sequence goes on along the minus strand of NC_057814.1, from coordinate 573,924,892 downwards.
GCTTATGTGTGACAGAGCGTATCATATCATGGGGTTTGGATGCACCGGCGAAGTTTGCACCAACTCTCGAGGTGAGAAAGGGCAATGCACGGTACCGAAGAGGCTAGGCAATGATGGAAGGGTGAGAGTGCGTATAATCCATGGACTCAATATTAGTCATAAAGAACTCACATACTTATTGCAAAAGTCTATTAGCTATCGAAACAAAGTACTACGCGCATGCTCCTAGGGGGATAGATTGGTAGGAAAAGACCATCGCTCGTCCCCGACCGCCACTCATAAGGAAGACAATCAATAAATAAATCATGCTCCGACTTCATCACATAACGGTTCACCATACGTGCATGCTACGGGAATCACAAACTTCAACACAAGTATTTCTACAATCCACAACTACCCACTAGCATGACTCTAATATCACCATCTTTATATCGCAAAACTATTGCAAGGAATCAAACATATCATATTCAGTGATCTACAAGTTTTATGTAGGATTTTATGACTAACCATGTGAATGACCAGTTCCTGTCATCTCTCTAAATAGATATAAGTGAAGCAAGAGAGTTTAATTCTTTCTACAAAAGATATGCCCACGCTCTAACAAATATAAGTGAAGCAAAAGAGCATTCTACAAATGGCGGTTTTCTATGTGAAGAGAAACAGGCAATCCAAACTTCAAATGATATAAGTGAAGCACATGAAGCATTCTATAAAGCCATACTCAAAAGATATAAGTGAAGTGCAATGAGCATTCTATAAATAAACCATGGACTATCTCATACCAGCATGGTGCATAAAAGAAAAGTGAAAACTAAATGCAAAAGACGCTCCAAGATTTACGCATATCGCATGAACGAAACGAATCCAAAAACATACCGATACTTGTTGAAGAAAGATGGGATGCCTTCCGGGGCATCCCCAAGCTTAGACGCTTGAGTCTCCTTGAATATTTACTTGGGGTGCCTTGGTCATCCCCAAGCTTGAGCTCTTGCCTCTCCTTCTTCTCCTCACATCGAGACCTCCTCGATCTTCGAACACTTCATCCACACAAAACTCAACAGAAAACTCGGTAAGATCCGTTAGTATAATAAAGCAAATCACTACTTTAAGTACTGTTGCAAACCAATTCATATTTTGTTTTTGCATTATAGCTACTTTAATATAACTTTTACATGGCTTAATCCACTGATAGGAATCGATAGTTTCATCAAAACAAGCAAACTATGCATCAAAAACAGAATCTGTCTTAAACAGGACAGTCTGTAGTAATCTGAACATTCACCATACTTCTGTTACTCCAAAAATTCTGCAAAAATTAGGAAAAATAAAAAATTTGTATATAAAGACAGTGCAAAAAGTTTCAGAACCGTTTAACATTCCAGTAAAAATTTAAAATCGCGCACTACAGCCAAAGTTTCTGTTCTGCACCGCACAAACCAACAAGCAATGTAAACATCCTAAAGGAAAACCTTGGCACATTATTTTTATAATACAACGAATTGTACAAGGGGATAATTATTTTTGTTGAATAATCAAGATTCACAAAGTTTCCGTGAGCATGAACAAAGTTCGAGGAGCTCCCCCACTTCAACAATGCTTGTCTCTCTCACTTTCACTTTCCTTTTTGAAAAGTTTTGGGTTCCCCTCTTTATTTTATTTTTTGTTTTTAAACTATATAAAAGCACTCAACAGAAATAAATGACTCTCTAAAACTTCTGGGTTGTCTCCCTGGCAGCGCTTTCTTTAAAGCCATTAAGCTAGGCATATAGTGCTCAAGTAGTGAATCCACCCGGATCCCAAGGTATATCAAAGCCAATTTTAATTAACAATGATTTGTAATTTAGTAGTGAGCACAAAGTAACATATATCATGTAATGACGAAGTCTAACTCTCTTCCTATGCATCGGCATGTCATACAAGAACAATTCATGCACATCAAGTAAAGACCAATACATAGCATAAGCAGTTTCTTGCCATTTTATCGTGTGGGAAACATAGAGAGGTGGAGATATAGTTCCTCTCTCATAATAATTGCAAGTAGGAGCAGCAATAACATGCATATTATATCTATCAAAATCATCATGTGTAATAGTAAAACGCAACCCATCAATATAATCCTTAATAAGGGCAAACTTCTCCGATATAGTGTAGTCGGGAGAATTCAAAAAGATAATAGGACTATCATGCATGGGTGCAATAGCAATAACTTCATGTTTAACATAAGGAACTATAGCAAGTTCATCTCCATAAGCATAATTCATATTGGCATCTTGGCCACAAGCATAGCAAGCATCATAAAAAAGGGATATTTCAAAAGAATCAACGGGATCATAACAATCATCATAGCATTCATCCTTCGGTAAGCACGAAGGGAAATTAAACAATGTATGAGTTGAAGAGTTACTCTCATTAGAAGGTGGGCACGGGTGATCAATCCGCTCTTCCTCCTTTTGTTCTTCGCTCTCCTCCTCATCTTTTTCATCCAATGAGCTCACAATGTCATTAATTTCTTCTTCCATAGACTCCTGCAAAATATTAGTCTCTTCTTGGACAGCGGAGACTCTCTCAATAAAATCATCAATATCGGAATTGAATTCATAATTCTCATAGCAATATTTAAGTATAGCAAAATTTTCAGGTCTATAAACTGAATCATCAAAATCTTCAAACTCTTTAAACAAAGATTCAATTTCATAAGCACCCATAAAAGCAACAAACTCTTCTATTTGTTCCACATCATAGTAATCATATATACCATTAGCATAAGAAGCTAAGGTTTCATTATCATTAAATTCACATGAAAAGGGAAGGTGTGGAGCCTTCATCCTAGAGCAACAAGTATAATCATATCTCAAGCATAGTTGCCGAGCATACCAATGCAACATATAAATTTGATCCCATAATAGTTTCCCTTTTTGAGTCAAGCGATAATCCCTAAAGTATTCACGTTGATCCAACGTGTCTCCCATAACATAATTGAATGGGGTTTTCTCAGGATTATCAAAGTAGTACATAATATCTTTCACATAATGAGCATCGAGGGTTTTAGGAGGTTCCCCATCTCCATGAGTAGCAAGTACACCTAATTTTTTTGGTATTTCGTGTTCCATATCCATAACTAAAGATAGAGAACAACTTAGAACAGCAAATAAAAACTACTTAGTGATAAAGCAAACAAGCACACACAAGAATATTCACCCCACGCTATAACTCCCCGGCAACGGCGCCAGAAAAAGGTCTTGATAACCCACAAGTATAGGGGATCAATTGTAGCCTCTTTCGATAAGTAAGAGTGTCGAACCCAACGAGGAGCTAAAGGTAGAACAAATATTCCCTCAAGTTCTATCGACCACCGATACAACTCTACGCACGCTTAACGTTCGCTTTACCTAGAACAAGTATGAAACTAGAAGTACTTTGTAGGTGTTTTTGGATAAGTTTGCAAGATAATAAAGAGCGCGTAAATAAAACTAGGGGTTGTTTAGATAAAGACACAACTAAGTTAGTTTTAGTAGAGAGCTTTTTGTCACGAGAAAGTTATTTGTCCCTAGGCAATCGATAACTAGACCGGTAATCACTATTGCAATTTTATTTGAGGGAGAGGCATAAGCTAACATACTTTCTCTTCTTGGATCATATGCACTTATGATTGGAACTCTAGCAAGCATCCGCAACTACTAAAGATCATTAAGGTAAAACCCAACCATAGCATTAAAGTATCAAGTCCTCTTTATTCCCATACACCATGACCCACTTATTCGTGTTTGTGTTTCAGTCACTCACGCAACGCAGACAATAAGCAAACCATGAACATATTGCAAACCCTACAGCGGGGATCCCTCACGCTTGCGTGACACGGAGAGCACCATAGGACAGCACCAATAATAAAACATGCAACTTAAACCAATCACGATCATCAATTAACCCATAGGACAAAACGGATCTACTCGAACATCATAGGATAGCCATACATCATTGGGAAATAATATATAGCGTTGAGCACCATGTTTAAGTAGAATTACAGCGGGTAAAAGAGGGGTTACACCGCTGCATAGAGGGGGGAAGAGTTGGTGATGACGGCGGTGAAGTTGCTGGTGTATATTGGGGTGACGATGATGGATCCGGCGGCACTCTGGTGCCACCGGAAGCGATGGGGAGAGAGCCCCCCTTCTTCTTCTTCTTCTTCTTCTTCTTCCTTGACCTTCTCTTTAGATGGGAGAAGGGTTTCCCCTCTGGTCCTTGGTCGCCATGGCGTGGGAGGGGCGAGAGCCCCTCCGAGATTGGATCTGTCTCTCTGTCTCTCTCTGTTTCTGCGCTCCCTAATTCTGCCCTTTCACCGTTTCTTATATAACCGGAGATCCGTAACTCCGATTGGGCTGAAATTTGGACACGATTTTTATCCTGATATTGGCTTTCTTGCAGCGAAAGAAGGGCTCCAACCGCCTTACGGGGTGTCCACGAGGGTCAGGGGCACGCCTGCCCCCTGGGGTGCGCCCCTGCCTCGTGGGCCCCTCGGGTATTGCGTTGATTCTTCTTCCCAAAAATCACATATATTCCAAAAAAAAATCTCCGTTAGTTTTTATCCCGTTTGGACTCCGTTTGATATGGATTTTCTGCAAAACAAAAAACATGCAACAAACAGGAACTGGCACTGGGCACTGGATCAATATGTTAGTCCCAAAAATAGTATAAAAAGTTGCCAAAAGTGTATGAAAGTTGTATAATATTGGCATGGAACAATCAAAAATTATAGATACGACGGAGACGTATCAGTGTCCTGGGCAACTGGTTTATTCTTACCACTGCGGAGTCGGTCTTCCTCTTCACCGTTAGCATACCGAGTGGCTATTTCCATCATTCGAGCCAGGGACATGTCTCCTGACCGACCAAATTTCAGGTTAAGCTCTCTGTATCGAACGCCCTCTTTGAAGGCACAAACTACCTGGTGCTCTGACACATTTTCCAAAGTGTGATGGAGAGTAGTCCATCTCTGGATGAAGTCTCTCAAAGTCTCGTTCTGTTTCTGCACATAGTGCTGCAATTCAGTCAGCCCAGCTGGTCGCTTACAGGTGCCCTCGAATGTTTTGGTAAACACTCGGGCTAACTCTTCCCAACTGAAAATACTCCCAGGGGCCAACTGATTCAACCAAGCTCTGGCAGAGCCCTCAAGCATTAGAGGGAGGTGCTTCATGGCCACCTCATCGTTGCCACCACCAATGTGCACTGCCACCCGGTAATCCTCTAGCCAAGTGTCGGGCTTCGACTCCCCGGTGAATTTACTTACACCTGTCGCCAACCTGAAGTTGTGAGGGATCTCAGCAGCTCGGATGGCCCTACTGAAACACTCGGGGCCAGAAACATGCACTCTGCTTCCATTGGGACAGTCTCTATCCAGCCCTTCTCTGTATGCTCGGTTCCTGTCGACCAAACCTTGCACGAGGAGTGATCTTGCGTCGAACCCAGGTTCCCTTGGGTCGACTGGAGCTCTTCGTTCGTCACCATACGGGCGCCTGTCGTCATACCGCCGGGGCGCGTACGACCCGCCCCTCGGAGGGGGCGAAGGCACTCGACGGTGGTTGTCTCGGGCATATTAACGATCATACTCTCCGTGGCCTCTACCCAGGTGCTGATCTCGACGGCGATCATGATCTTCACGCCACAGAGGAGACCCAGGACTATGTGCCGACTGAACTGTGTCTGTAATCACAGACCTGCTGTGGATTCTGTTGCACGACTGAGAAACGGCTGAGTTTTGCTCGCCAGCTGCTCGGAGTAGCGCTCGGATCTGTAGCAAACCTCTCCCAGCCTCTGAACGAGATGGCTGAATTGACTCTGCTATACGGGCTGCAGCTGCAAGATTCTGGATCGGAGTGCGATATACCTAGGGTTCAGGTGGAAACAATTGTCGTTGCCGTCGACTGGATTCGGGGATCTGCCGACGGGCGCGTTCGGCGAGTGAATGTTGGAGGTTCTCCAGACGCGCGCGCGCGCTCAGCCAAAGTAGCCAGGTGCGCTGCCTCTAAAGCCCGAGCCTCAAAGGTCTCCCAAATGATAGGGGTATGGAGCGCCTCCACATTGCGACGATACAGCTCTTCCATCTGCTCGAAAGTGAGGGCTTGGGGATGATATTCGTCGTGGCCGTGCGATGGACCGCCGCCACCATCGCCGCCGCCACCGCGACGGAACCCAGGTGGGCTGCGCGGTGAGTCGACCATGAGAACTTCTGTTGTAGGGTCGGAGCTCCCGCACTCGAAAAGAGTATCCGCGGAACCAGTCGACAGATCGAATGGTCCGTAGAGAGATTCGTCCGACTCAATAGCCGCAACTTGAGGGGTGACCGACTGGCGGTCCACCGCATGCTTCACCCACCGCTGAAGCTACAAGCAACCGGATCGCTTGCGACGGCGTACAACCGGGGGGAGGGACACGGGAGCCGACCGATACTGGGTTGACGGCTGCCGCAGAAGGACACCGCAGGCACTCATGCGAAAATGCGCTGCCCCTCGGATCGGAAGGACCTCGACGTCGAGGGGGCTTCTTGAAGCCAGGCGGAGCCGTTGGTGACGAAGACGAGCGCGCCGAGACAGATCTCGCGGCCCACGGCCAAACCACCGCTGGAAACCATGTTGACGGAGATCGGGAAAATTGCAACCTCGCCGGAAGTCGCTAAGACGCCCGCCCCACGGTGGGCGCCAACTGTCGTGGTACTAAGTCTGACAGTAAGAATAGGGGGTACGTAGGAGGAGGCAAGGTCCTAGCTACAGTGAGGTTGTGCACGCAAGGTTTACGAGTTCAGGCCCTTCTCGGAGGAAGTAACAGCCCTACGTCTCGGTGCCCGGAGGCTAGTCGACTGGATTATGCGTGAGAGTTACAGGGGGTGCGAACCCTTGTCACAGAGGAGGGGCTGGCTTATATAGAGTGCGCCAGGACCCCAGTCATCCCCCGTTACATAGGGTTCAATGTGGGTTAAGACAGGGGCGTTACTGATAACGCCAGGTATTAATGATCTTAATGACTACAGAGTGAACGCCTGGCCGTTGATATCTTGAGGTGTCTTTAGATCTTCTCTACTCCGAGTGTTTCTTCATATGGTCGAGTGATTATATCCTTGTCGAGTGGAATTGGGGTATCCGAGTGGGATAGCTGGTCAAGTGGATCGTGCTCCAAGATGTTTTAGTCGGTATCTTTTGTTGCACATTGAATGTCCTTGACTCTAGGGTAGTATCCTTGGGTAGGGCGTCGCGACCAGGCCTATGACCCTACCCTAGATACATGTCATCGTCATCATTGTTTTAGAAATATGCCGCCATCAACCGCCACAATCACTACTACCACCGCCACTAGACCCCTCCTCTCTTAACCCCAGCCATCTGCAACATTATGGCATGTTAAAATTTGAGGGGGAGCTGAGCAATGCCTCCATGGGCCACGGTGGCTCGCAGGGCACCACCAACGCGGGGCGGCGGCGGAATCAAGTGATGGTCCAGCGCGATGTAGTTGTCCGGAAGTGAGGGATGTTGCAGCATCTCGAGCTTGGTTGGGCTCGAGCAACAGCACAACGTCCATGGCGGTGATGTACCTATCTACTACTATTACGGACGCCGACGCTGATGTTGGCCGAGGTGGACGTTGTTGATTGCTGCTCCACCCTTTTTTTTGCGGGAGATTGCTGCTCCACCTTGCCTCCACTCACTCAACTAGATGAGGTTGATTGCATACGGGAGAAAAATGTGAGGCTGAGGAAGAGATAAGATGAGGGAGGGGGAGACATGGGTGGTCCATTAGGCCATATGTCCATCAAGGGAGGTGACAGATACGGGCATGAAAATCAAATGGCTAAGCTAAAGATTTATGAAAACATTAACGCCCACACGTGTGGGCGTTCACAACACCGTCCAAACGCGTCCAGAGCCATCAGATGAAAAAAGCACAGATCTTGAAGCGTGTCCCAGCCACGTCATCAACTGAGCGTGTGGCAGGAAGGACTAACGTGCCGCACGACTGAACGCAGCTCAGTTGCCTCCCCATCGGCCGCACAGAGCCCACCCCCATCCCTCATGGTGAGCTATTGGACGGCGACCAAAGCGAGGGCGACGGCGAGGGGATGTTGGGTCGGCGTGGCTCCCCATGGCCGCCGAGGGGACGAGCAGGCGGAGGTCCTCGATAAACGCAATGACGACCAGGAGGTCGGGGTCGAGGGGACATCCTCGACCGCGCCCGTAGAGGAGAGCCTCATCCTCGACCGCGCCCAGCACCGGCGAGCTCGACGGAGGAGCCGCGTCGAGGAAGGCAAGGTGGGAAAGGAGCTCGGAGGAGCCGCTCCGAGATGCGGCGGCTGCTTGGCGGTGCCCGGAGCGACACGAACGGGCGCGTCCCGTGCTGGTGCGGACGAGGCCGTCACGGCCTAGCTCGAGCGGCGCCCGGCCACAGGACCGAGATGCGGTGGCCGTTGGCGGCGCTCAGCGCGACGTGGACAGGCACGTCCCACACTGATGCGAGCGCGCCGCCATGGACCACGACCCTCCCATCCATCTTCAGGGTAACACTCCCTCCCTCCTTGTGTGCACCGACCGATGGATCTCTGCTGTTGCTACTGAAATCCTCATGTGGGTTTACTATTTCTGTAGGATGTTGCTAGATTATTGCACTATGTGATTCATCTGGTGCCTTTGATTAATTTCGTATAGCACCGAAACTAGTTAGAATCTGCTTGTAGGGTGATGAACGAGAGAGCACCAGGTTTCAGATCTGTGAACTTTTTGTGGTTTCAGACTTGTGATCTTTTTTATCTTTTCATGGAAAATTTGACAAAAAAATTCCATGGCAATTTTGTATATGCATTAGCCATTGCAAGTTTTATCTCTGTCCTTGTTCGTAAACAATGGAATTTTGCCACATATGACTTTTTCATGTGATTTGCCATGGCACATTCTTTATCTAAAAACATGGCAAACTTGCCAATGGCAACTTATCCATGTTCGAAAACATCGCAAATTTATAGATATTCCAAAAATGGCAACTTAGTATCTTCAACAACACGGCAAACTTCCCATGGCAACTTTTGCCATGTTCGAAAGTTGAACATATTCCAAAAACATGGCAACTTAATTTGTTCAACGACATGGTAAACTTGCCATGGCAACTTTTGCCATGTTCGAAAACATGTCAAAGTTGTAGATGTTCAAAAAACATGGCAACTTAGTATGTTCAAAAAAAACATGGCAAAGTTGTAGATGTTCAAAAACATGGCAACTTATTATGTTCAAAAACATTCAAATCTTGCCATGTCAAACTTAACGGGCACGGCAATTGTTGTTCACGGGGCACGGCAAAAATATTTAATTTCACAAACCAAAAGTGGGATTTTTCTACATTTTCTTTGGAATGGGAACTTTTTACTTTTTTTTTGACATGTCATTTTTTACTAATTTTTTTGACATGGCAAATTTATTATATAGGGCATGGCAATTTTAATTTTAATACGATGGAAAATTTTACATTTTTCTAGAACATGAATTTTTTAAATATATAGCATGGCAAATATACTTATGTAGCCATGGAAATTTTTACTTTATTCCCATGGCAAAATTACTCTATTTTTGCCATGGCAAATTTTAATCCATTTTTGCCATGGCAAAATTTACTACAGTTTTTTCCATGGCAAATTTTACTCTTTTTTTGCCATGAAAAATACCATGGCATTTTTAACTTATGAATTTGCCATGGCAATATAATCTTTGTTTGTATGATGGGAGTTTCCATGTCTTGTTTTCTTCTGGGTCATAAAAAAATCTTTTTCACCAATGGCATTTTTCTGCTTTTTATAGGGGCTGGTATTTTATTTTTCATATCATAGCGAAAACTGGGCTTTTTTTGGTTACTAGGCTCTTTTTTGGTTTGACAGGGAAACGGTGCGATCTGGAGGCTGTTCGAGCGCTGGGAAGATCGTACGGAACGAAAATCGTTCGGTAGTTGCTGTTGGGAAACCGGGCCACCCGGAGGGGTGGCGGCGGCCGCGTGCAAAGCGCACGGGCTGGCCCCTTCCGTTTCCCCTCTTTTCTGTTAAGTGGGTACTTATCCCTTGACCCTGGTCCATATATAAAGCAACGAGGAGCTATCATTGTAATCTTTGATTATTGATTCATAAAGCTGGTCTCCTCCATCTCTATGTGTCATTTACTTTCGCGTGTTTCGACTACTTCGACTACTTCGTCTACGACGCGCACCTTCGCTCCGCAACCTCGGACCGGACTCGCCGGCGGAGTTGCGGAACACGTTATCAGCACGCTTCGCTCCATCAACTCTCCGTCAAGCCTGCGTCAAGCCTGCATCACGCAGGCTTTCGTCGATCCTGCGGAGGTATAAGATCCGATCCCCACTTTTTGCAAAAATGGATTCCTCTCGTTACTACGATTCCGTTTTTGCGATTAGATTATTATTCGGATTTGATCTACTTATGGTGTGAATTTTCCTCCCAAGAACCGAGCGGACGAACACGTCGCCGACCAATGTCGATGTTCTTGGACTACGAGGGACTTGTTGACTGCACTATAGGGAGTCGGTACAGATCGCGACCCAGATGGTCGCGGTACCGCCGCAAAAGCACCAGATGTGCCATGCGCCGTCGGAGTTTCGGACGAACACGATGAAGATCCGCATCCCGAGGCCGGCGTCCACATGACGCCGTACCCAGCCATCAACGGCGTCGCCTTGGCCCTGCTGGCCACGCGCCGTAGCCCTCTGCCGGCCGCGACCCCGCTGGTCACGCACGCCGCGCCGCGTCCTGCTGACGCCGCCGCCGCCGTCTCGGTGGCCGGCTCGACGCCGCCGCGCCCTGCTGGCGCGCAGCCCGCCTCGATGGCCCCCACCCGCGCGTCGCTGCCGACGCCGCGCTGTGTGGCCGTGGCCGCCGTAGTCGCGGTCGTCGCCGTCGCGTGGCGTGGCCGCCGCAGTCGCGCCGGTCGTCGCCCCGGCCGAGCCCGTGCACGGCCGGCTGCCGTCGCCGGGGCTCGAGCTGGCCGCGCCGTGCCCTGCCTCTGGCCGCACCGCGCCGAGCCTCTGGCCGCGCCGCCGCCGTGGGCGCGCCACTCCACTGGCCTGCTTGGCCGCCGCCCCGCTGGCCTGCTTGGCCACCAGCCCCCGCCGCGCGAGCTGGCCGCGCCGTGCCCTGCCTCTGGCCGCGCCGCCGCCGTGGGCGCGCCGCTCCACTGGCCTGCTTGGCCGCCGCCCCGCTGGCCTGCTTGGCCACCAGCCCCCGCCGCGCGAGCTGGCCGGCCCCAGGCCGCCGCCCCGCTGGCCTGCTTGGCCACCAGCCCCCGCCGCGCGAGCTGGCCGGCCCCAGGCCGCCGCCGCACCCTGGGCGCTAGGGAAACCCTAGCGTCGCTGCGGGCAGGAGCCGAGCGCCGCGCCTGGGCCGGCCCGCTGGCTGCTGGGCCGGATGGGCCACGGCCGTGGGATCCCTCTATAAAAAAAGAGGGGCGCCGGCTGTAGCGTGGAAGAAATTGCGGTTTAGCCCCTGTAGTTTTCAGCTTTTGCGCGAGTTTTATTCCTGCAGCAATATTTCGCGTAGAACCCCTGGAACTGTCTGTTTTTCGCTGAAAACGCGTATTTGGGCTTTAAAATGCCTCGGGAATTCATTTTTTGGGCTAGTTTTCACATACTAGATGCGCTTAACATGCTATTTTTTGTAACATGATATTATTGTATGATTTTACTGCTGTAGATTAATTGTTTAGCACTCTTAATCATTTAGTAAGTCATATAATAGCATGTTTTAAATATTGGAACGTCATTTTATTGAATAAGTTTATCAACATCGCTTTGTGCAAAAGATTACCTGCTGTAATCTCGTGATTTTTGCATAATTCGTAGATGGCCGGAATTGTCCACAAGGAGTTTCCTGAGCTGGCCCAGACAGGGCTGAACTACCTGTCATGGTCCTCGGACTGCGAGATCTTTCTCCAGGGCAAAACCCTCCTGAGGGCGATCGGTAAGGGGGCCCAGCTAGCCGTCACTGATCCCAATTTCGAAACTGAGAATGCGCAGGCTCTGCACTTTCTCCGTCATCACCTGTCACCTACTCTGAAAGATGAGTATATGGCTGAGCGCAGTGCTTCTGGCCTTTGGACCGCTCTTAAGCAGCGGTTTGAGCGGCTGAAGTACACTGTGAAGCCACGTGCAGAGGCAGAGTGGATCCGTCTGAGGTTTGCGGACTTCAAGACGGTTGGGGAGTACAATTCGGCTCTGCACCGGGTTTGTACGACTCTTCGGTTGTGTGGTACTGAGATTACCGACTCCCAGAAGATTGAGAAAACCCTATCCACTTTCCACCCCGACGCGGTCCAGTCCTCACGGAACTACCGCCAGGGGAACTACACGAGGTATTCAGAGTTGATTGACGTCCTCCAGGCGGCGGAGGCGCAAGACGAGGTTCTCAAAAAGAACTTTGTCGCGCAACCACTTGGGGGGAGTTCTCGCCAGGAGGTGAACGCTCTCAAAGTCCGCAAGCCTCAACAGAAGAAGAGGGGCCGGAAGGGCAAGAAGAAGGGCCCTCACCCCCCGCCCCGGCTAAGCAGAACAAGCCAGGCAAGGGAGGGCAAAGGCCTCAGGACTGCTTCCGTTGTGGCTCGGTGGAGCATTTCTCCCGCCAGTGCCGCGCACCACATGAGGTCGTTGATGCATATAAGGCTCGGAAGGCGCGTGAGACGCACCTCGCCTTGGTTCAGGAGGGAGCTCCACCGGCGCCCATGGCGGCACCCGTGATGATTGCTACTCCCCCTGCTGCGCCCATAGAGGCGACCCCCGTGGTGCCCATCGCGGCAGCTTTGGCGGTCTATACCGACGCCCAAGTCGCCATGGAGGTTGACCACATGGCCGCCTCGGCGGCGCCGCCACTAGACATTGATGCTGCCTCCAAGATGATTTCTGAGGAGGATCAGCTCACTAGTATGGAGATTGCGGCGAAAGTGAATGGCTTCTTCACCGAGTCCACTTAGCATACCTCTTTTGGTTCTCATGATTCCGTGCTTTGATACAATAAAATTGAATAAATTTGATTTGGTTGTAAGCTCTATGAGAGCATAAACTTATTCTTTACTTTGGCGATTGGATGACATTTATTCATTTATTCCATTATTTATACATGATAGCATGTTATGTTCTGAGATGTGTGCATTTATTTTTAATGTATTTTCTTCCTCATTACATTAATTAGATGTCATATTTTAGAACGCGTGTGGCGCCCGAATGGAGGAAACGTGCCTTGCCGATAGCGCCACCACTCATACCATTTTACGAGAAACTAAGTACTTTGAGTCCATTAAAAAATCTCCGGGAAGTATTATGACAATCGCCGGCTGCGGTTCTCACATAGTTGGCTCCGGACGAGCCACCATTATACTCCCCATGGGAACAACTTTGATCATTAATGATGCGTTGTTGTACCCGGAGTCAACTCGTACTCTTTTGAGCTTTAGAGACATCCGCGCTAATGGTTTCCATGCTGAGACCGATGATGAAAACGGCAAGGAGTGCCTACTCATCACAAAGCGGGATGCAGGTGGTAAACATGTTATCGAAAGGCTTCCTTCGTTTGACACAGGGCTATACTACACTAAGATAGTAGCACCGCCCGTGTACACTACCCTCAAGACCGTCTTTAGAAGCTCTGAACTCTTCTGCCTCTGGCACGATAGGTTAGGCCACCCCAGACTTAGGATGATGAGAAATATAATTAACAACTCGCATGGCCATAATGTTAACGTGAAGAACTTCCCGAATCCTGATGATTTCGTGTGCTCCGCATGCGCTAAGGGGAAATTAGTCATTAGGCCATCGCCCCTCAAGGTGAGGGATGAAATCCCCGCGTTCTTGGAACGTATCCAAGGGGACATATGCGGTCCAATTCAGCCCCTCACGGGGCCGTTTCGGTACTTCATGGTGCTCATTGATGCTTCCTCTAAATGGTCCAGTGTTTGCCTGCTGTCAACAAGGAACCATGCTTTTGCAAAATTGATCTCACAGATCATACAAATGAGGAATAATTTCTCGGATTATTGTATAAAGTCTATTCGAATGGACAACGCCGGAGAATTTACTTCAAAGGCGTTCGATGATTATTGCATGGCAATGGGAATCAAAGTTGAGCACTCGGTACCACATGTTCATACACAAAATGGACTTGCCGAGGCATTGATTAAAAGAATTAAATTCATTGCTCGACCGCTCCTTCAGGGTTGTAATTTACCAACTACATGTTGGGGCCACGCGGTGTTACACGCGGCTAATCTCATCAACTTTCGACCGTCGGCCTACAACATCCACTCTCCTGTTCAACTTGCGCAAGGGTCGGCACCGAAAATTTCCCACCTTCGTAGGTTCGGTTGCCAGGTATATGTACCAATACCACCCCCTCAGCGATCGGCGATGGGCCCGCTCCGTAAGTCGGGGATATACGTTGGTTATGAGACTGTGTCCATAATCAGGTATCTGGACCCCATGACAGGTGACTTTCACACGGCTCGTTTTGCTGATTGCATTTTTGACGAGGATCTTTTCCCGACTTTAGGGGGAGAGAATCAACCCCTTGATGCTAAAAGTCGAGAAATCACGTGGCAAGCCACGGGGATCCACGCTCATGACCCGCGCACTGCTGAGACTGAGAGAGAAGTCCAAAAGATAATAGATTTGCAGTCTTTAGCAAATCAACTGCTCGACCACTTTAGTGACTTAAAGACTGTGACAAAATCGCATGTGCACGCGCGCAATGCACCGGAAAGGGTTGAAATACCGAAGAAAAATGATGGTATGCCCGCTCCTATCCAAAGGCCTAAAAGGACGAGAAATCCGTCTTCTCAAATCCCAAGTACTCGGGGACGCCCGACGAAAAAGGATAAGAGAGATTTATCACAGCCTGTCGCCAAAGTACCCCAAATTGAAACGGGGAGCCAGTCGAGACCTGGCACAAGTACGGAAAATTCAGTGCACGAAATTCCGGACTTAAACTTTCCCATAGGGGAAACACCCAGCGGAGATGTGAGCGCACACATCGGCGCGGGAAATCTAAAGGACCTTGCTCCCATAATGGGAAATTTGGTAGAGCAAGTGTTTGCGCCAGATGCGCTCCATGACAAAATGGCCATAAATTATATTTATACGGGGGAGTCCCTGAACCGAGCAACGGTGATTGTCGACATCAACTTTGCTACGAAAATTGCCTCAATCATAGATCTTGACCCTGAGCCTAACACGCTCACTGATTGCAAAAAAAGGTCGGATTGGAAAGATTGGCAGCAGGCAATTACTGCCGAATTATTATCTCTCAACAAAAGGAAGGTGTTCGGACCAGTTTGTCGAACTCCTCCCCACATTCGCCCTGTTAGCCATAGGTGGGTTTTTGTTCGAAAGAGAGATGAAAATAATAAGGTAGTACGGTACAAAGCAAGGCTCGTTGCTCAAGGGTTCACTCAACGACCAGGTGTCGATTTTGAGGAGACTTATTCCCCAGTCATGGATGGAGTTACCTTTAGATACTTGATCTCGATGGCAGTAAACATGGGCTTGAAAATGAAACTAATGGATGTTGTCACTGCTTACCTATATGGTAACTTGGATTCGAACATATACATGAAGGTTCCAGAAGGTATCCCTGTTCCGAACCATGATAGAGCAAATAGGGGTCTATACAGTGTTCAACTTCAAAAGGCACTGTACGGACCCAGACAGTCTGGTAGAATGTGGTACAATCGCAGAAGGGCTACACGAGCAATAAAGATTGCCCATGTGTTTTTACACGGCGATCCCAAGATGGATTCTGTATAATCTCGGTGTACGTGGACGATTTAAACATAATCGGTACACCTGAGGATATTGAGGAAGCGAGTTCCTACCTGATGTTGGAATTCGAGATGAAGGATTTGGGTAAAACCAAGTTCTGTCTAGGTCTGCAACTTGAACATTCCCCTGATGGGATTCTAGTGCACCAGTCGGCCTACACCCAGAAGGTGTTGGAAAGATTTGGATTTGATAAGGCATATCCTTCTAAGACCCCGATGGTCGGAAGATCTTTACAGCCAGACAAGGACCCGTTCAGGCCAAAGGAAGAGGGGGAGGATACTCTGGGACCAGAGGTTCCTTACCCGAGTGCAGTTGGAGCACTCATGTACCTCGCAAATTGTACACGGCCAGACATTGCGTTCGCCGTCAGTTTGCTTGCTCGGTACAGTTCTGAACCTACCAAAAGACATTGGAAAGGTGTCAAGGACGTCTTCCGTTACCTGCAAGGGACCAAAGATCTTGGTCTATTTTATAAGAGGAATCAAGACCTATCTATTATAGGCTATGCCGATGCTGGGTACCTGTCGGACCCGCATGATTGCAAATCGCAGACTGGATATGTTTTTCTTTGTGGTGGAACTGCGTTTTCCTGGAAATCGTCCAAGCAAACACTTGTGTCGACTTCCACGAACCACTCGGAAATCATGGCACTATTCGAAGCGTCAAAAGAGTGTGTATCGCTTCGGCGGATGATCGGCCACATTCAGCAGACATGTGGGCTGAACACCGTACAAACCCCTACCATTATCTATGAAGATAATGCTGCTTGTGTTGCACAAGTCCAGATGGGTTATGTGAAGAGTAACCTCACAAAGCATATTAGTCCCAAGTTCTTCTATGCACATGAGCTGCAACAGTTGAACGAGGTGAGAGTTTTGCATACTAAGTCCTGTGACAATCTTGCTGATATGTTCACTAAATCATTACCGGCATCAACCTTAGAGAGGTGTGTGCGTGGAATCGGTATGATGAGACTTAGAGAGATGCAAGGTTCAGGGGGAGAAACTTCACAAACTCGTCGCTAAAATCTCAATCCTGATGATCGAGTACTCAACTTGATGGTTGAGTGGATTGTACTCTTTTTCCCTTGAGTGAGTTTTCCTGATGTTTCTCACACGAGGTTTTTGACGAGGCAATTCGTGCAATACAACAACGTATACTGTGTGCTCTTTCTCCACATTTTTTCCCACTGGGTTTTTCGGAGTTTTGAGGCATGGATATACGGATAATACCCAAGGGGGAGTGTTGGGAAACCGGGCCACCCGGAGGGGTGGCGGCGGCCGCGTGCAAAGCGCACGGGCTGGCCCCTCCCGTTTCCCCTCTTTTCTGTTAAGTGGGTACCTATCCCTTGACCCCTGGTCCATATATAAAGCAACGAGGAGCTATCATTGTAATCTCTGATCATTGATTAATAAAGCTGGTCTCCTCCATCTCTCTGTGTCATTTACTTTCGCGTGTTTCGACTACTTCGTCTACGACGCGCACCCTCGCTCCGCAACCTCGGACCGGACTCGCCGGCGGAGTTGCGGAACAGTTGCAACTCCAGACTGGACGTGCGGGCAGCCTCCTCCCCTGCCACACGTGAAAATCGTTCGGTCGTTGCCCCTCCAGACCGAACGTGCGGGCAGCCTCCTCCCCTGCCACACGTGAAAATCGTTTGGTCGCTGCCCCTCCAGACCGGACGTGCGGGCAACCTCCTCCCCTGCCACACGTGTGGCAGTTATCAGGACCCAAGATTTAATATTAATATTTAACCAACCGGTTTGATTCATATACGGTGCTAGCATACAACAACCTCAATTGACAAAATCTAGAAGCACAATTCTACGTGTGGCCTGCCTGATCAAAATGGTCTAAAACAATAAGCATATGATGTCACATGAATATGACCAAAATATGTCTTATCTAGCTGATTTCTAGAACTCCCTATATATTAATTTAATAACAAATAATAATTACAATCTTTGTCACTCAGACTCAGCACGCTGATTAGTATTATTCACTCTCTCTATCAAATTTGGCCAAACTATGGACTCCATTATTAACGGATCTTGACACCTCGATCAATTCTTTTAATCTCTGGGCCTTCCCAATAATACCGTCGGACCGTGGACCTGTTCCACGGCATCGAGGATAACATTTGAAGTGCAACGCCCCAAACGAACACGTGTGAACAGTTTGGTTCGGTGCTCTCAGTATCTCACCCCCAATGTTTACTTGCCCTCGCCGGCCGGGTACTGCGACCTCCATTGAAGATGACCGCCGTATGGTTTAGTGGGAGAGCTACATTAACCAACCATCTAATTGTGGTCGGTCTTAGTTAATCAATCCATAGTAGTGGTTGGTCCACGTGTCATACACCCAGGTCAGGTCAGCACGCCTCACTCTCGCCGGCCGAACGGCCTGACTCGCTCGGTCGCTCCATTTCGCTCGTTTGCTCTCCCCGCTCCCCGTCGACGGCGAGCGCCGGCGGAGGTTGCGCTCGAGCGCCGCCGCCACCACCGCCCTCCGGCGCGGAGTGGATTCGCGCGTGAAGTAGATCCCGTCAGATCCTGTATTCCCTCTTGGGTACATAGATTCGCTCTCTTCCTAATTATACTCATATTCTGCATCTGTTCCCGTAAAGTAATACTAGCTCTTTGTTTTGATTTTGGCGACAGCGCGCGACATGGAGCTGAGCCCAGTCAGTTCGTCGCTGGGCGCCATGGGCTCGCTACCACGGAAGCTCGACGAGCTCCTGGCGACCGGCCACTGGGCTCTGCAGGGGGCCGTGATCCTGGATGGGATCAGGCACCTGGCCGCCGACCTCCACGAGCTGCAGAGCCTCCTGCTGAACCTCTCGAACGCGCAGGACCCTCCCGTGGCGGCGGGGTGCTGGATGAAGGAGGTGCGCGAGCTGTCCTACGACGTGGAGGACTGCGCCGACCGATTCGTCCACGCCGCCGAGACACGCAGGCGACCTGCTCGGCGTAATGCCAGCGTCGCCCGGCTGAAGATCAGCCGCCTTCCGAGGAGGCGGAGGTGGCTCCCATGGATCAACGGCAGGGTCCTGGAGTTCAGGACCCGAGCGCAGGAAGCGAGCGAGAGGTACTGGAGGTACCACTTCGATGATTGCGCCTCCGGTCCTGAATACTCTCCTCCTGCTGCTGGCCGCGCTGTGGGCGCGGAGCCTGGTGATCATGTCGGCATGGAAGGCCCTGTGGGTGAGCTCGGCCGGTGGCTGACTGATGGAGAGGAGCAGCTCAAGGTGGTAGCAATCGTCGGTGTTGCAGGGATCGGTAAAACCACGCTTGCCCTGAAATTGTGGGGTAAGCTCCAGGGACAGTTCGAGTGCGTCGCCTTTGTGCGGACAGCACAAAAGCCCAATATGAGGGGGATCATCAGCAGCATACTCTCGCAAGTTCGTCCGCACCAACCGCCGGACCCTGCCGACATGCACCACCTGATCCGTGATCTCAAAGAACATCTACAAGATAAGAGGTCAGAGTCCATATATCTGCTTCATTTGATTCACTCCACCTATTCAGGAATTTACACTACATGACTACAAGATAATGTGAGAGAGGCTTTAAGCTTACAGCTGCTGCAAGGGCTTAGAGATAAGCTAAGTTGACTTTACTTTGCTTTCTTTACAAGTTGAGCCATGTTTGTCTGGACTTCAGCTTAACTTCTGCTCCTAGAGCTAATCATGGGCAATCATACCTTTGGTTAATATACTTCTTAATGGGTGACATAAAAATTGTGGTTCATGAAAAGTTGTTCTATCAAGCAAGTGTGCCATCATCATATTGGATCGCGGTGGTTGTGCATTCTCTACTGTAACTTCCTGAATTCCTTGTGTCCCAAAGAAACTAATGATCTAATAAACTTAAATTCCATTTTATGTTGTCTTTTTGTTTTGTCTGACAAATCATTTTTATTACGCTTAAATTATTTGCCAGGTACTTCATTGTAATTGATGACCTGTGGGCTACATCAGTGTGGGATGTTCTTAGTCGTGCTTTTCCAGAGGGTAGTTCATGCAGTAGAATAGTAACTACGACAGAAATTATGGAAGTAGCTCAGGCATGCTGTGGTTATCGTCCTGACCATATTTTTCAGATGGAATTTCTTAGTGACGACGACTCACAAAAATTATTGCTCCAAAGAATTTTCTCAGAAAATCAAAGTCCTCGACGTTTCGATCACATTTTACCTCATATTTTGAGAAAATGTGGTGGTTTGCCACTAGCAATCATCATGGTAGCCAGCCTTTTAGCAAGCCGACCTGAGAAACTAGATCAACTGGGCTTTGTGCAGAGTTCTCTTGGTTCAAATATGCGGCTGCAGGCACATCCTACCATGGAAAGGTTTATGGAACAATTATTGAATGTTAGGTTCGATTGTCTTCCACATTATTTGAAGACTTGCCTGCTTTATCTTAGTACATGTCCAGAGGGCTACATATTCTTGAAGGATGATTTGGTGAAGCAATGGCTAGCTGAGGATTTTATATGTGCACAATTAGGGAAAGACATGGAGGAAGTTGCTAGAAGCTATTTTGATGAGCTTGTCAATATGGGCCTGATCCAAGTTATGGATAACAACTACAGTTATGAACTATTGTCTTATTCAGTCCACCACATGGTTCTTCATCTTATTGCATACAAGTCTATTGAAGAGAACTTTGTCACTGTAGTGGATTATTCTCAAACAGCAATACTACTTCCTGATAAAGTTCGTCGATTGTCACTGCACTTTGGCAGTGCAACATATGCAACTACACCAGCAAGTACCAGATTATCACAAGTTCGATCACTCTTCTTTTTTGGACTGTTTAACTGCATGCCTTCATTGATGGTGTTTAAGTTCCTTCGAGTTCTAAACCTTCATCTTTGGGGTGATCTTGGAAATACGAGTTTTGACCTTACAAGAATTTGTGAACTGTTTCGGTTGAGATATTTGCAGGTCACATGTAATGCCATTGTGAAGTTACCAGATCAGATTGAAGCTATGAAACACTTGGAAACACTGGAAATAAATTCAAGAGTATGCGCTATTCCACCGGACATTGTTTGCCTTCCGAGCTTGTTGCATCTCTGTCTTCGAGGTGGAACAAATCTACCTGACGGGATTGGCCATATAAGATCTCTACGTACACTAAAGTATTTTGACCTTGGTGATAACTCTGAAGACAATTTATGGAGCCTTGGCGAGCTAACAAACCTGCGGGATCTACATTTCACATATTCTAGATTACCATCTAGTGAACATTTGAAGAGAAATCTGATAGCTTTGGCCTCTTCACTTGGGAAACTCTGTAACCTCAAATCTGTCACTCTGGCTCCTGGTACTGCAGGTATCGTTGTTCTCGTTGATGGCTCGAGCAGCATGTCCTCTGCTCCAGTCTTCCTTGAGAGACTTGAGCTGTTGCCACCCATATGCATCTTTTCCAGACTTCCCAAGTGGATTGGACAACTCCGCAAAATCTGCATTGTGAAAGTTGCTGTTAAAGAACTGCTAGCGAATGACATTGATATCCTCACAGGATTACCTTCCCTCACAGTCCTCTCATTGTGTGTCCAGACAGCCCCTGAGGGAGGAATCATCTTCAATGAAGGGGCGCTCCCAGTTCTCAAGTATTTCGAGTTTAGGTGTGGCGTACTTTGTCTCGCTTTCATGGCAGGTGCAATACCCAATCTTCAGAGGCTCAGGCTAGCTTTCAATACTCATACCAGGGAGAAGTACAGCAATATGCTTGCCGGAATCGAGCACCTTATAAACCTCCAGGACGTCACTGGACGAATTGGGGTAGTCACCAAATTTGACAGAAGGGCTGCTGAATCAGCATTCAAGGAAGCCATTAGCAAGCATCCAATGTGCCCTACATCTAGTGTACAATGGCTGGATCCAGTTGAGAAATTATTTCGTCCTTCAGAAAAACAGCATTTGAGGCGAGAAAGAGGCCCGTCAGATGAAAAGCATCGTGGTCTAGAGAAAGCCGAAGATGCGATCAAACATGCTAAGACAGGGTATGAATCTTCCTTACTCTAGAAGCAATTCTTCGCAACTTGGCCCTTTTCATTCATTTCTTCTCCTTCGGTATTACCATTATCTTTCAGACAAAAAGATTACTACCTCATTTTCCTGCACTGTAAGACATTGCAAATAAAGTTGCGCCAAACCATAGCTTAACACAATATATTATCAAGTTTCTCTTCTCTCGTACTGCTCTAACAATAAATAAATTTGCTGTCATCAGTAAAACTTCTTCCGCTGGGCTGGATCAGGACCGCGCCGTTGAGGCCTACAGAAACTCTTGTTCAGGTCCTTTTTTTCTTCAAAAGCGTGTTAGAACGCGCTACTTTTGCATTACAAGAAAGGCCACCAAAATGGGACAAAGCTACAGAACCACCAAGAGTAGCACTGACCGAACTGAGAGCAAGAAAGAGCAGCAAAACCTAGAGACACCGCTAAATTATGCACAAAGGAAAAACCAACAGCAAAGCTCTCATTCAAGTGCTTTGGATGGGAATAGGACAGAGGATGCAAAGTTGTTCAATACCACTTCTTCATCACCAAATTTGCAAAGCATTCTAGCTAGTAATCAGAATGTAGCTGCTGAACCTGAAGAGCAGATGTTGCCAGACACCATGAAACAAGAGTTTCTGGATAGCAGCCAGTCTGGGGAGCAGATTGCTGCTGAAACTGGTGTGCATTCACAGGTCTCTACTCTCTCATCGCGTTCTCTCTTGCCAACAAGGTACCTCTATGGCTTGACTCCACTTAAAAATTTCCATCACTGTATGAATCTTTTGCCTGAAGAATTGTGATAAAAAAAAAACGATCCTTTCCTTTCAGGCACCACAAAGAAGGAGAGCCTGCTTCTAGGCTCAACTTAGCTGGAGAAGGTACGGAGATGAGCTCAAACATCATTCGGAAGCAGGTAATAAATTTGGTTTGGCCTATTCTGGCACATAGGTGATCTGATGTTCTGATGAAGATCCTTCCACAGGATATTCTTGCTAAGGTTAAAGAACAGGAAGAACAAATTGCTCGTTTAAGAGTGCAACTTGTTGACTACTCAGTGAAGGTGATTATGCATCCGAAGAATCATTACCTTTTTTTCCTTACACTTCCTCTGTTTCTGGTATATGATCTGATGTCCTACATTTCTTGATAGGAATCCCAAATACTTAATGACAAACTTGTTTTGGAAAAACGCATTGCGCATATGCGAATGGCAAGTATCTTTATCCTATCAGGTTAAGTTACTATCTTCGTGTACACCAGACTATTCTATAACACACTGTTTTCAGGAATTTGATCAACAGCAACAAGATCTTGTTGATGCCGCATCAAAAGCTTTATCTTACAGACAAGACATTATGGAAGAAAACCTCCGTCTGACACACTCATTACAGGTAACTTTATTCATTGTTATACTTTCTGTTAAAACTCAGAGAGCCAATTAACATTTTTGATGGTGAACCGATGTGTTTGATTTAATCTTGCTGTGCACTTGGAGCTATTTGAGTGAATTTTTGTTTTGAATATAACTCTAGTTCTTATGTGAACTGAAACATTTACGAGACTGAACTTCCTTTCTGCTCCGCAAAGCATCCAAACAAGTGTAGGTGACTACCTATGGCCTCTGTATAAACAAAGTGATATTGGAACCTGTGTGGGGAACCACCCAGGAGATAGGAGTAGTTTCCAAAGGGCAGCCCAGTGAACGTGGCTCCCGCTTGCGCAGGGTCCGACCATGTGTCTATTGTATGCAGTCTTTCCCTACATTTCTGCGAGGGGCTGTTTCCAAGACTCGTACCTGTGACCTCATGGTCACAAGGCAACAGCTTTACCGCTGCGCCAAGGCCCCCCTTCCAAAAAAAGATAGGAGAAGTTGCCAATTCCAAAAAAAAAGGAGATGGTGCTTTAATCCCTTACTCTCTTATTAGTTATTTCTTTTAGAAGCTTACTGTATAGGGTTCAATGTGTTTCCTTATCTTCTTGCGCTGTTTTTTTGTCTACTTTTCATGAGTAACACTGAATTTAACCTTTGGTACTACATAGGCAGCACGTCGAAGGAGATCAACTTTCGTATCTTCTTTGTTGCCTCTTCTATCAGCACATAACCTGCAGCCTTCTGTTCCCGATGCTCAATCAATTGTTGGCAATCTGAAGGTATGTACAGCCTATTTTTTACAGTAACTAGCATGTGTTCTGCTTTTTCACTAAGTGAAAAACCAATACAACACAAAGCCAAACTAATAAAACAGAGAAGAACAGTTGTTGGCAATCTGAAGGTATGTACAACCTATTTTTTACAGTAACTAGCATGTGTTCTGCTTTTTCACTAAGTGAAAAACCAATACAACACAAAGCCAAACTAATAAAACAGAGAAGAACAGGAAAAGTCCGAATCTGCAAAAGAGCAGTTTGGTTGTACATGAAGCATGTTGAAATACATTGCCCACCTCTCTCCTTTAGTTTGGATTCTTGAATGAACTCGTTAGAGCATGAATTCAATATGGACGTGTTTGGTTGGTCGCATTAGGCCCAGCCAGGCCTGGTCGGGATGTTTTTGGGCTGTTTGGTTACCTGAGTCGCATGAAAAAGTTGGCCCACACGGAACTCAAGCACCTCTCAGGCTGCATAGGAACGCTCAAATCGGCCGTTTCTACCGGGCCAGGCTGAGGCGAGCCACCTTCGAGGGGCACATGGTGGGCCCTCTTGCACGAGAGGATGTGAGCCGTATACACCTTGTACGTTGTTTCTTCTTCCACCTCCAGTAAGCTCCTTCTCTAATCTCCTTTCTTAGGTCAATTCTAATCCACACAACGGTGCATCAATTTGAGATAAGCTCTACATGAAAAAGATGCGCATCGATGTTATGGTTCCATTTTTGTGATCAGTTCGTAGTTTCGTCGACTGTAAATGTTTAATTTCGTGTTCATGTTTGGAGCTATTGTGGATGAATTTTGTCAAATTTGTCGCGCACGGTTGACCGTTTCAATTCACCTTTGATCAGTAGCTTCATCTTACAGTTTGACACGACTTTCATGTTGCATATTTTCTGTTTCAACGATCGTAGACGATTAAACCTGACTTCTTCCTCGTGAAGTATACACGCATATGTGTGATTTGTGTTAATGACACTCCTTAAGCTCGGTCTCCTCTCCTCTATCCTGCTACACCGGTGTCACCGCCGGCGTCACTCCTCTCGGCCTCCTCTCCCGCGTGCTGTTACACTAGCGACACCGTCGGCGTCGTTCCTCTCAACCTCCTCTCCCATGTCCTACTACACCCGCACGGTTGTTGTTCCTCTCTGCATTCTCTGCCATGTCCTGCTACACTAAAGCCATCACCGGCGTCGTTCCTCTCGGCCTCCTCGCTCGCGTCCTACTACAATGGTGTTTTCGCCATCGTCGTTCCCTCCCTCCCGCGTGTTGTTGCATTAGCGCCACCGCCGGTGTCGTTCCTCTCAACCTCCTCTCCCATGTCCTACTACACTCGCGCGATCATCGTTCCTCTCTGTTTGAGTATTTAACCAAAACCTACCACAATTCATGGAAACGTGTCGAAAAACTACCACTTTACGATTTTGTGCCAAAAACTACCACTTTTGTCCTAATCTGTTGCTAAAAACTACAAAGTGTGAAAACTGCTCGCTTTGGCTTGTTTATGATAGTGTGGCCCACATGTCAGGACGGAAAAAGTCAGCATCGTTAACTTTGCCGTCACCGTAGAAAGAGATCGAGACGGCGACTGCCTTCACCGGAGGCGGAGAAGATGAAGTTCTACGGCGGTGCGGCCGCATCTGGAGGAGACGGCGTGACCTGCAGGCGACGCACCGGCGCGAGCAGGGCGGCGGGAAGGTCCGGGGGAGGCGGATTCGGGGCGGCGTCTGCCCGATCTGGCGACAACGAGGCTGGACGGTGATGGGGAGGCCTGCCGGCGGCGAGCCCCGAGACGGCGGCCGCTCGGGGCGAGGCCATGGCGATGGGCGGCGGGGCTGCGCCAGGAGGCGAGGCTGCAGGATCCGGTCGCGGTGGGGTCGGCGGCTGCCGGCGGTGAGGGGAGACGAGCGGGGGCGCGGCGGGAGCTTGGGTCCGCGGGTGGCTACGAGGACAGGCGGTCACGGGCGTTAATGGCTGGCCATGAGCGCTTCGCCACGCTGGCACCTAAACAGTGGGGTCGGGCAGTCAGATTCGGGTTTAACCCAGGCAAGCGAGCAGTTTTCACACTTGGTAGTTTTTAGCAATAGATTAGGACAAAAGTGTTAGTTTTTGGCACAAAATCGTAAAGTGGTAGTTTTTCGACACGTTTCCATGAATTGTGGTAGTTTTTGATTAAATACTCTCTCTGTCTCCTCTCTCATGTCCTGCTACACTGAAACCACCGCCGACCTCGTTCCTCTCGGCCTCCTCGCTCGCATCCTACTACAATGGCGCCGTCATCATCGTCGTTCTTTTCGACCTCCTCTTCTGCGTCCTACTACACTGACGCCGTCATCATCATCGTTCTTTTTGGCCTCCTCCACGTCCTACTACACTGACGACGCCATGGCAGGCACACTGCATTTTTTCACCATCATCCTCTGCCTCAACGCCTTCCTAATCGTTACTCCACAGGACTTTCTTTGCGGCGACGGCGCTAGCAAATAGCTCACCGTGCCGCCGATGAGATCGCTTGCCCGCGACTCCGTGCTCGTCATGTGGACGCAGCGCCGTGACCACCGCCCACCGCTGTCGCAGAGGCACTCTAGTGTAACACTGTGTGTTATGGGTAGCTGTTAAGTCTTAAACATATTCCGTGCAAGCAACCAAACAACATGCACTCATCTGACCACGTACAATGTGAACAACCAAACACGGTGCGTAGAGGCATTGTTACGATGCAGGGAGAGGACATGCAGGCAACCAATCAACATGCAGATGTTAGGTTTTTGCCTGCATATACTCAACCAGGCCCAACTGGGACAAGTATGCAAAAGGGCAAAAAACGATGCAGGTAACCAAACGCGCCCTATGGTATTGAAGCCAAGAGGTCTCAAATTCAAGACCCGGTCAACACACTATTGAAGAATAAAAATAGTTGCAGCCTACATTGATGGCCAATATATCTCAGTAACACCCCCCCCCCCCCACACACACACACTTCTATGCTGATCCAAGCTTTAGACGTGGGATCGATATAGGCTACAAATATTTTATTTAATATTGCATTGGCTGGGTCTTGAACTTGAGACCTCTCGGCTCTGATTCCATGTTAGAGCAACTTATCTATATTGCATAGCCCAAGGAGCCAATATATATTACAAGAGACTTAGACTTGGAGTACAAGTTAGGAAATCTAGGCTAATAATACGTATGGAGACCTAGACGAACACTAATACTCATTAACAAACAACTCCTACCCCTCGCTTGCTTCCAAAATGAGGCTGAAATCATCACAAGCAAGATCAGAATCGTTGTGCCCATTGTGTTTCCCCCCCTCCAAAACTCATCTGCATCTTTCTTTTGAAAACTGCCAAGCTTTACAAGCAGCAGCAGAGATCTCGTTTCTTTTTGGCATTCTTCTTCCTAAGGCACACTTTGCTCCACCAACCATTTCGGGCTGCCAGACATTTCTCTTGAACAACACCACTTTAGAGAAGCAACAGGGAAGGGTAAGGTTGGCAGACGATTCCATATGTACAACTTTTCATGCTTGTTTGGACTAAGCTGCAAGTTTTTTTACCAAATAAACTTGTACAACGTCGACTAGGAAGTCTCTTGTGATATTTGAGGTTTACTAAGGAGATAAACTACCTTCTTGATAGGGATTCTATGTGATGTGATGGGCCTTTTTAGATATCACATACAAGTGATTTAGCAGACAACAAACACCTATGATCCAGCCAGACCCATTTCCTTTATGTTTTCATTTGTTTATTGTCGTACAATAATATTCATGTATTTTTGGTCATTGTGTCATTTTCCTATAGAATATCAATGGAAAGAAACATCAGTAGCTTAACTTTTGAAAACAATTTCTATAGCTTCTTTTGTTCCTTGCTTGGTTGAAGCTGAGCCTATATTGCACAATTCTATATTGAGACTACATTTTTTTGTAGGTTTTGTTTACTCATTCGCAAGAGAAACTCGCTATTACTGAGGTGAGTCACATTGAGCTTAGGTTGGAGTTCGTTCCTGATAAAGTAGCTCTTGTTATGCTTCACAGCTTGGTACTGGTACTTTCTCACAGAACTTCGAAATTGCCTTTTGTGCAAACTTGGATGATGCAGGAGAAACAGAAGAAATCACAGTACCAGATTGCTCGGCGTGCTGAATCTTCAAATAATACGGCACAATCACCTTCTCATCCTGCTCGAAATACGCTGGTTGCTTCTGTATGATGCTACCCTAGTTTGTCCTTTACTCTTTGAATGCATGCATGTTCTAACTTCCCACATTTCCAGAGCCAAGCCAGCCTTGGCATTGTGCCCCAGCAAGCATATTCTCATGCAGAGTCTCCAATTTCTTATCCCGTTCGAGCTAGACGGGATTGGGATTTATTGGCAAATGAGAACCGTCAGATCCTCCCAACCAAGGCTGCTCTGACAGACACAGAGCATGACAATGCTGGAAGGACCTCTCCTCCAAGAAGGTTACTATTGTACTACCAGCTAATTGACCTTGTGCAACGGGGCATACATATTTTAGTGGTTCACATCAATTCTGTCACGCATATACCTTCCACCCACTATCCTCGCCTCCCCAGTCCAATCTTACCACCTATGGCAATGGCTCATCTGGTCACAATCCCCCTTCCACTGCCTGCCAAACACACTTTGGATTTTAAACACATAATTGTGCAGTTGTGTATATGAAGATTCCAAGAAGGAAAAAAAAAAACTTAAGAGGTCATTCATATCCGTCCAGCCTTTGCACGGTAGTAGGATGAAAGGAAAAATTGAAGACGTAGGAACCTAACCTTGGTCTAGCAAAAGCATAAGTGGAGAAAATATGAGCTCACAAGTGGACCTGATGATACGGTAGAAATCATATCGAAAAGAAAGTGTGCCTCTTGAACAACTCTCGATGAATAACAGTATTAAGCAAATCGGTTGGACAACTAATTTCCTTGAGTATACTTTTATCAACGTTTACATTTTAGAACATCCTTCTTAAACGCTAGCCTTTGCATAGAACATTCGCCTTCTCACAACATTGATGGATCGCTAGGGCTTGGCAGCACTCGTAAGAAGATTTAGTACTATCAAATAGTATACAGTAATGGATTAGGCAGGACACCTGGTTGGATATTTTATTTCCATGTACTACGATTTCCATATTACTGAAGGAACGAGATGTGATGTTGGACAAAGAAATTGGAAATAAATCAGTGCGAGTACTACTTTTCTAGTTTGCCAAACGAAAAAAAGATTAGTTTCCATATTACTGAAGGAAGGAGATGTGATGTCGGGCGGTGTGAATTGATGGGAGATGTGATGTCTGGCAAATAAATTTGTGAATAAATATCGGACCCTGATAAGTGCCACACGTGTGGCACAAAGCAATTCCGCCCTGACGTTTCTTAATGGCAAGTTTAGTTACAGGAGAATGGCAACTTTAGTTGTGAAGCATGACAACTTTCTGCTTGGTTGTTTGGATGGCAAGTTTCAATTTTTTGGGTTTTTTTATGGCAACTTTAGTGTAAAAAACATTAGGGCAGTGTTACTTCGTGCCACACGTGTGGCACTTATCATTTGGGTAAATCAATGAGGTACTATGTTTCCAATTTGCAAACGAAAAAATGATTAGTTTCCATATATTACTGAAGGAGAAGTGATGTCAGGCAAATAAAATTGGAAATAAATCAGTGGTAGGCCGTGTGAATTGATTGGAGGGGTGGAAGTGATGGAAGCGAACAGGCGTACCAAACTCCCCTTCAATAGTAGTAGAGATTAAGAGCCTCAGCATGACAATTACCCAAGTTATTTATAGCCCTTTCTATTTGTATGGCCCATAATTCATGCCCCATCTTTGCTGATCATTGTTGTTGTTTTTTCAACTTCCTCATTATTTTTGTTTCAATATTAATGTACGTTTATAAGCATGATCCCAACGTGAAACATTGATTCTAAGCTCCAAACTGCAAACATTCATCGTAATATCTAAGAATCATGTATACATATTGGTAAATTTGGGCTGCCTGTGCCTACCCCCGGGCTGAACCCATTCTGTGATCTGTTTGTTTCATTGATGCAATGGAACAGGGATGCTCCTATTTTTCTTTAAAAAATATCATGTTTACCCGAAATTACATATGTTCCTTTCAAGCATTGACAACTGAAGAAGTGAAAGCAGAGTATCTGCATTATAGCTTAAGCTCATCTATTTGCCAATAATGGAGAACTTTATATGCTTGAAACACCAGTTTGGCCATGGCTGCAATGAAACAACGTAAGGCGTGCCATTCTTTTCAATTTACTAGCAAAAAGGCTCGTGCGTTGCAACGGGAAAAAAAAATTCTCATATCTCTAGCTGGGTCAGTTGAACAAACTGTGCATGGCCGGTTCACAGGTTATGAGATCGAACCCTCCTATCGGCAATTATTTTTTTTGCCAGCTCTCCGGACCTGAGCCTCAGCGCACCGCCAAGTGGGCTTTCTCGGTTGGACCAAAACGGATGGCAAGTAACGAAACCAAATAGCTTACGTGAAATTAACTGAAACGGGACCAATTGAAGCGGGACGAAACCAAGAATATCACGTCCCTTTAATAGTAGGTATAGATGGTGTTTTCTTATACAGTTTAACTTGTGCAGGGTACTTTTAGCAAAATGATTTTGTTAGTTGAGCAATTTCGATACGGATAGACAAAGTTGGTTTTCTTATTGGGTCTGTCTTCTCTTGTTTATGCAGCAACCAATTTACCAAGTATGGTGTAGCAAAAGAAACTGAGCATGAATCTCGTGCTGGACGATCCCGTGCTGTACGATTTAACTTTGAATCCAAGGATCAAAACCCATCATTCAAGGACCCTGTTGGGGGTGATGTAACAAAAAA
The DNA here is from genome assembly GCF_018294505.1 of Triticum aestivum. NCBI lineage: Eukaryota > Viridiplantae > Streptophyta > Magnoliopsida > Poales > Poaceae > Triticum > Triticum aestivum. The sequence continues at coordinate 573,894,025 of NC_057814.1, read as the reverse complement.
TCTAGAAGGAGCTGAAACCCAAACTTCACGAGAATCTCCTGCGGAGTGGACTCCTCAAGGCCCACCTCATTTGGCATCTGGCCTTGACGGTGGGAACCTGTCTTACCCTTATCTTCCTACTGTCCTTGAGGAGCCTAGTTCTTCTTTCCCTGAAGGTGTTAGATATTTTGATTTATGCAATTTCCTTCTCCTTATTTCTTCAGTTCCGATGGTAAACACCATTTTTCATGAATATGCAGCTGTGGAGGATGACCCACTGCCAGCCATAGATGGGCTAAGAATCACAGGTGAAGCTTTTCCTGGAAGTGAACTTCAAGCAAGTGGGTATTCCAGCAATGGGACCACAAGTTGTTATTTTGAGGTGCGGTTTGTAGTTATGGTTCAACACATTTTGATGTTCTATCAAATTCCTGTCATTTTTAATTTGTTTAAGTGTTTGCAAAAAAAAATGTGCACACAGTGGGTACGCCATTTGGAAGATGGATCGGTAAATTACATAGAAGGTATTTTTTACGTGCTGCTAGGAGACTTTTATTTTATTTTCATGTCATTTTATTTGGCGTACTATGAGGGAATTAAAATTAACATTGCCATTGCCTGATGTAGGTGCAAAGCAACCCACATATTTAGTTACTGCTGATGATGTGGACTCTTTACTAGCCATAGAGGTCCAGCCTCTAGATGACAGAAAAAGGAAGGTAATCTTCTGTCTGACCATTCTTAACTGGACCTTGGTTTTTTTGCACATTGGAATAGACATCTTTGTTTGGTTTTGTTTACAGAGCAGATTCTGTAGGTTGGGAATAATATACTGTATGCATTTGGTTAGGATTTATCTCTGTATTTGTTTGAAAACTATAAATGTGCTGACCATAGTAACTTTTAGTAGAGCACTCATAATGTTTGTTGTGGGAATAGTAAATCTTACCTGGCGGTCCCACCTAGTTCTACATGGCATCTACGTGCCAAACTATCAAATACAAGCCAACTTAACAAAAGTCCTAGCACCTAGCCATGGTCAACAAGTGAAAAGAGGAGAATAGATATAAAGATGTCAGCATGAAGGCCCAAGTGAAAGCTCAAGATGGTGGTGGAGAGTGTTGGGAATTATGCAACTTGTATTTCCATGGGGCCATAGGCCAATATATATACATGTACAGGCGCAACATGAGCCTTCGTAAAGAAATCTGCCAACTGTAACTCGGAAGGCACATACTGAAGAGCAATAACCTGATCTTGTACATCACAGCGCACAAAAGAAGCATCAACACCCATATGCTTGGTGAGCTCATGCTTCACAGGGTCGTGGGCACTGCTAATAACACATGTACTGTCAGACAAGAGCAAAGTAGGTGTAGTGACAGAAACACCAGACTCCTGAAGTAACCACCGTAACCAAGTCACCTCTGCCGTCAAAAGAGCCATGGCTCGCAATTCAATCTCTGCATTCGAACGGGAAACTACAGTCTGTTTCTTCGTCTTCTAGGCAATGAGAGAACAACCAAGAAAAATACAGTAAGCAAAAAGTGAACGGCGATCCGAGGGATCACTAGCCTACATAGCATCTGAATAGGCATCAAGGTATAATGAACCGGAGTAGGAGAGATCGTGCCGCAAAGATATTAGAGAACACGGAGGTGACTGTAGTGAACCGAAGTGGGAGCAGAAACAAACTGACTCAAAATATGAACATGATAGGAGATATCCAAACAAGTGACAGCTAGAAAAACAAGACTCCCAACAAGATGACGATAACGCGTCAGATCAGACAAGGGATCGCCATCAGTTGCACACGGAGGTAAACATTGAGCTCAATGTAGTGTGCTCATCAGTAAGAGTGGCACGAGCAAGAACATGGATATACTTTTCTTGGGATATAAAAAAGACATCAGAGGTAGAAGATACCTTAATCCCAAGAAAGTAGCGAAGAGGGCCAAGATCAGACATAAGAAACTGCTCACTGAGTCGTGCCTTCACAAAGGCAATATACTCATGGTCGTCACCAGTGATGACCATGTTATCAACATATAGAAGAATAAGAGTCTGACCTTGAGCAGAAAGGTGGACAAACAACGCGGGATCATGAGCACTCGCTGGAAAACCAGCGACAGTCTCCACAGAGGCAAAACGCTCAAACCAGGCGCGAGGGGCTTGCTTAAGGCCATATAAAGAGCGACGAAGACGACAACCATGCCGTCTGGAACAAGATACCCACGTGGTGGTTGCATGTAAATCTCCTCACACAGCTCACCATTAAGAAAGGCATTCTTAACATCAAGCTAAGACACGGACCAGCGGCGAACAGAGGCCATGACAAGAAGTGTGCGAACAGTGGTCATATCCACCACAGAGCAAGTCTCATCGTAATCAGGAACATGCTCCTGCTGGGCCACGAGCCACAAGACGAGCTTTGTAATGCTCAAGGGAACTATCAGAGCGGGTCTTAACCTTGTAGACCCATTTACAAGTGATGAGACGAACACATGAAGGAAGAGAAACAAGATCCCATGTGTTGGTGCGCTCAAGAACAGAAATCTCCTCTGTCATCGCCAGCTGCCATTTAGGATGAACAACAGCATCATGATAAGAAGTCGGCTCAAGGACAACAGCGCCACCGCTTGAAGAACCAAGGCGCTCAGCAGGTAGAAGCGGACGAGGACGCAAACCTTAAGTGGGCTAAGATGAGGAAGATGGCGCATCAGTAGAGGCACCCACAACACGTGGGTGACGAATATAATATTGAGGAAAAGATGGAAGAATACGAGGAGGGATCACTAGGATAGGCGAAGGTGACGGAGAAGGCACCGGTGATGAAGTGCAGAACCCTATGACAAGCAGGGTGAGGAAACCATGGGAGATGGCGGCGGCGGATTTGCAACAGTCGGAGAAGTAGGGGCGGTAGGACGAACGTGCAAGGGCTCAACGGGAGTGACAGGTCTGTCAGGAAAAGTGAGGAAAGATATATCCTCCACTGAAGAAAGGTCGAGGAAGATGGACGCGGTAGAAGGGACGAGGCTCATCAAAAGTCACTCCCGAGAAATACACAACTGACGACCGACGGGATCCCAACAACGAGAGCCCTTATGCTCATCACTATAGCCTAAGAAGATACACTCAATAGACTGGGCGGTCAGTTTGGTGCGTTCATGAGGGGCATGAAGAACATAGCAAACAAAACCTCAGAAATGATGCACCGAATAATCAGGAGAACGATCAAAGAGACGCTCGAAAGGAACGCCACCCTGCAGAGTAGCGGATGGTTGAACGTTGATGAGAAAGGTGGAAGTGAAGAAAGCCTCGGCCCAAAAGTGAGGCAAAAGAGAGGCATTGATCGTCAACGCATGAGCCGTCTCAATAAGGTGACTATGCTTGCACTCAGCCACACCATTGTGAGCATGAGCATCGGGAGAAGAGAACTGAGCAAGAGTCTCGTGCTCTAATACCATGTTAAGCTTCATGCACTAGACAACACAACCAAAAGTTTGAATTGATGAAAAGGGTTAGGCAATCCACATATACACTTCAACACCCCCTTTCATGTGTGATGGGGGAAGTTAACACGTGAATAGACTCAAAGGTATGGCTCAGCAGGCCTATACATGGACACAGAGGGGTCAGTAGCAATTTTTGGATAAATTCTGAAAGCCCAGACTTGAACTCAAGACCTTAGGCTCTGATACCATGTTGGGAATTATGCAACTTGTATTTTCATGGGGCCATAGGTCAGTATATATACATGTACAGGTGCAGGAAATATGCAGAAAACCCCTTATACATATAATACTCTAACAGATAGTTGAGTAGGGTAGTCCACCATGACTAAACACCACCCCCTAGTCCATGGACTAGGGGATTACCAAACTTGCTCCTCCCACCTACCACCAAAAGGGTAGGCTGGTCATCTGTCAAGGAACACTAGCCTAGCCCCGTGTGATCAATGTGCCCTCATTCACTCTCACTTGAATCAACTCAAGGGGAGAGATCTAGAGCTTCAAGACCTGATGGGGTATCTCTAGTCTCGGACCCAAGGATTCTCGGGCGATTCGGACCGTCGTTGAGGAAGTGAAGTTTGGAGGCGATATTGGGAAGTCCCATACAAAAGTCGTCGATCAAGTCTCCCTCGGGTCTTCTCCTAATATATGACTAAGCCGCGCTCCGTCGAGGCGAGCAAACCTATTTCAAAAACATCAATGTGTTAACCTTATCGGTGTACTACGACCTTTTGCTACAAGGCCTTACCCCCCCCCCCCCCCCCCGGCAACCTAGCATTGTGTCATAACCATTAAACTGAAAATACCCCCTTATCTCGTGTTGACGACGAGAACATTATTTTACTTTATCTGAAGCATTTGTTTTTTTTGTAGGGGGAGATCGTGAAGGTTTATGCTAATGAGCAGAGAAAAATTACTTGCAGTGAGTTTGTTGAGAAGATTTTTTTTAATCTTTGGTAGATAGCATAAACTTTTCATGCCTTTTGTGTTTTAACTGATTAAGTACCTGAGGTTAGTCCTGGCCATGGGCAGCCCGGCCCGGCCCGGCCTGACGCCGCTCCCGGGCCGGGCTCGGGCCTAGATTTTGAGCCCGAAGACCGGCCCGGGCCGGGCCCGGGCCCATCGTTTTCGCGTTTTCCTGGAGGACGGGCCGGGCCGGCCCGAAGCCCGACGGGCTTTTACATATTCGGGCCGGGCTCGGGCCCAGAAAACAGGCCCGACGGCCAGGCCGGGCTCGGGCCTGGATTTTTTGCGTCGGGCTTGGCTAGGCCCGGCCCGAAGCCCGGCCCGGCCCGAGGTATGGCCAGGTATACCTGAGGTCCATCCCTAGGGCAGTAGGGGTGCAGCGCACCATCCCACATAGGCCCACAAAAGTGACATGTCAATACAAATTAAACTAACTGCACTATTGCTCAATTAGAAGTAATTTCTCTAAATACGAAGTGGGCGGTCGGGCGCAGCTTTGCATCACCATCCATCCCCCCTCCCCTAAGGATTTATAAAATAATGCTAGTTCTGCGCTGGCTGTTAAGTACAACAACAGAAGATTCTTATCTGTGCAGATCCTGAAATGAAGGAGCTCATCGAGAAAATTCTTTCAATTGGGCATGTGTCTTATGAAGTTCTGCTACCTGTATGTGGTCTATACTTCTCTCTAGTGGCCTGCCAAAGGCTCAAAGCATTCTTGCTGCGCCTTTTTCTATTTCATATAACCATTGAAAGGTTAATTTTGCAGGTTAAATTTATAAATATGTGGGATTCTGCCTTATTGGCAATAAACAGGGAAGGTTACAGCATTAAGTATAATGGACGGCGTGGTGTTGTTATGACAGAGAAATTCCGGCAAGCTACGACTGTATGGTTCCGAAAATCATTTTCCTCAACATTACTGTCCTTGCTGCTGATTATACTCCTCGGTAGTCTAAAAAATTGTGATGCCTGCGATAAAATCTTTTGAAATGTCATTAGTTGGCTGCATGGAGTTTATGTTAGCATATTTTCATAAAAGTTACTTTCCTGATGGTATAATTTATTTATTTTTGAAACAGATTGATGTTATAATTTAATTCTGGGCATTTAACAGCTTTTGCAAATCTTATAAAATGACAGGTTGAATTCTGCAGGGCCGCAACAGTAAAACATAATTCCTGTTGTGATCAAGGCAGTAGTTTGTTTGCTACTTTTGCTTCTATGGATTTTGTATTTTCTATTTCGTTCTCAGACATTCGACCGATTTTTCCATTGCATCGCTTGTTCAGCATGTATCAGTTTACAAGTGACAGCTATAATCTCATACTATGTTTACAGATCAATATTCCATATGGGCGTCCGACTGAATTTTCAATCCAGTCTGCTAAGGGTGCTCAGTATAATCTCAAGCCTGCAAAAAGTTCCCCGTGAGTTCAAAACTGAGTCACTGCTTTAAATTTCTAGCGCATTTGCATTGCAGTCCATTGAGTCACATGTACTAGTAGCTAGCTGTACATCGTGTGATGAACACGAAACCTTGGCATCAGAAGAATACCAGTGTCGGTCAGTTGGCGTTGTTATTATCTCTGTCTTTGCGGTGTTTTTTGAAGAAAAACGAATCAAGAGCACAAGACGTTCAAACCGTGTCGAGCTTGTAGGTACTAAACGACGGCTCTCTGCATTTTTTTTCAGATCACGAGATGCCATCGTTCTAATACTGAGGCTGTACAGAATGAAGGTTCGGGCATTCTGTCTTTTTTTAGTGTGGCATTTTGTCTCTTGCACGTGCTTTAATTCGTGTCTGCTATCCCGAGTCAGGGCGCACTGGAACATGTTTTCCCTCGGTTTGTTGATGTGTACTACGTACTAGTTTGGAGTAATGAACTTACGTTTGCTGTTTTGTGGTACATGATGGAAATGTGGGACTGAAATGGAAGATGTGTGTGCCTTTGTGTGTTTTCTGCAGGCTCTTGAGAAGAGCAAGGGAAGGAAAAAGGGGATCTTCTTCAAGTAGAGTAGAGTACGGTGAGTTCAAGACGCTGTACTGTTTTTCCCGTAGAAAAGAAGCCGTGGCGTACTCCCCCATCATGTCAGATCCACAGAAAAGAAGCTGTGGACCAAACAATCGGAGCACAAGAATTCAGGAAAATTGCTCAATTCGGGAGGAATTCTATATACATTGTACTATAGAGTGTATATGTTCTATATACATTGTACTAAAAATAGCAACTGAGATGAATAAGCAGGCAATCAGCTACAGCCCAGCCTCTTATAGGCGTCATAGGTGAAAGATATTACACAAAGGTAATAAGTGGTGAAGTGGGTAGACAATTACTTTATTAATGTGAAACAACATTTAAAGGGATACAAAGAGGGTCATGAGGGGATATCAGCCACAAATGGCAACCCTGTGGGAGCGCTACTGAAAATTTTACAAGGTAATAAGCGGTAAAGTGAGTAGACAATTACTCGATGGTAAATAGTTATGCCTGGAGTGATATGGGCCGTTGGATAACTGAAGAAGTGAACGCTTCTTCTGACCAGCTTCGACACTTTGTCGGTAAGCTAGGGTCTGATAATGGCCCCTCTTAAGAAGTGATCTGTCCTCAAGGCACCAGATTAGGAGCACTGTAGATCAGAAGAAGTTTGGAGTAGACTGAGAGTGTGATGTTTTTTTTTTTTCTGAAGCAACTGCTGAGCAAAGTCAGGACCCCCATTGCCGCTGGATACCTGGCTGAGAGAATGTAAAATCATAGACAATATGCTTTCCTGAAGGAATGCTTCCCAGGATGCAGATCATGGTAGATAGGAGACACTGGGCTATCTACATCTACATCCTTCTGAAGATGATGCAGTTCATGTGATCCGAGGCCAAGGGACGTCTCGAGTTACAAGGGAGGTGAAAGATTGAACCTAGTGGGCTGGACGATCTGTTGACTAGAGCTTCTAGTTTCCCTTTTTCATTTTCTTGTAATAAAGATCATTTGAACTTATTCGCAAATGTTGGTCATCGCTTCAAGATAATTTTGTCTCCATCAAAAGATTATATTTGCATAAAAACATAATGATCATGTTACCATGCAACACACTAGTATTATATTGTTTTGGAGGATGTTTATGTGAAAGATCATGTTATTTCACAACAAACTTGGATATTAGCCTATTGGTAATTTACGTAGTTCCGATCTTTCATAATAGCTTTTGCCAGGACCAGAAGAAACCACAAAGAATAAAATCGAAGGCAAGCCTCGGCGATCCTATTTATACAGAATGCAAACATGTGGGTATTAGCTTGGTGAGCTGTGACCTACAGGTCCCTGTTAATGGAGGATGGCCATGACAGCCTCCTCTGGTTGACACTGTTGAGTCCATCACTTTCAGGGTTTACGTCGTCCACTTGGTTCCAGCTATTGAGCATCGAGCCCTCTCTCCACTGAGGTGGCGTCAAGAATTTCGAATCGTCACTGGAGCCACCTGGGGTCATTGACAGAGAAGAAGGGCCAACACGTAGTGTTTGCAGAGTAGAAAAGGATTCCCTCATCGCGGACATGGCCTCGAAGAACCGGGTGCAGGATGCGAGCGCAGCAGGTATCGGTCGTAGCATTTCCTTCCCAGAAATAAAGGATATCCATTAATATTTCCTATCTGACATGATATAATGCGTAGACAAGAGCTTCCACAAGACAATGCAATCAGAATGCACAAAATCATTCTATACTGACACGATGAACCATTTGTCATCTATAGATTTGGCAGTGGTAGCATTAATATTTGCATCTGCAGTGGAAGGTGTTTTGCTATGACTCCTAATTTAATTACTAGAAGGAGTATTTTCAACTTACACCCCATACAGCAGGCGACTCTCTGAAGTTTTGACTCCACTGGAAATCTCCAACCGATGCTGTCAATGCCCCATAGTCACTTGCCGCTTTCAGAAGTAGCTCCGAGAATTGTTTCTGAGGAGAAGCAAGTACAGTGAGTAGGAAAAATTGCGATTTGCTCAAGAAACCACACATTCCTTTGTAAAGAAATCACCTAAGCAGGTGCAGCTAAGGTTATCCTCCATATCAAATACATTGTTAAGAATGCCAATAATCAGAAATCTGGTTGTAGGTTGCTCACCATTTTCATTTTGAAGTTCATGAATGAATGAATGATATATTTTCTATAAAAAAACTGAAATCAAAATGATCAAGAACCCGACCTGGTATTCAGCTTCAACAGGAATGCAATCAAGCGAGTAAGGTTGCTGCAGACGTGCAATAATGCGGTCCTGATAGAAAAAGGGTGTCATTTTGATATCCAGATCTTGTAATTGGTCGATTTATATGGTATATGGAGCAGCCAACAGCACAGGCAGAACTTTCTTAACAGAGTAACCTGAGTAACAGGTGGTCCCAAGAAAGAAAGAAAGCAACTAAAATAAAATTAGTGATTTCTGACTTCCAGTACCTTGTTTTGAATAACATCTTTCAAAATAGCAGTAATTCTGGCCAAAGATTCACACTTCTTTTCCATTTCACTGACATGAGTCAAATGAGCAATGTTTTTATCATCCTGCGGTAAACAAAAGTTCATCATCATGATCAACGAAGATAACTGACACAAATCAAAAGCCCAGAAAACTGAATACACCAGCATATGGAGATGATATATAGCGAAGTTTACAAGTGAAATATAAATTGGACGCTTGCTATTCTACTTGTAATCACATTTAATAGGGTGTAAAAAGTTTTAAGTTCTATAGATCACCAGTTCAAAGCTTTAACCTTGCACATTTAGACTGACTTGGGTGTTGCAATTCATTTTTCAAGTATCGAAACCTAGGTAAAACAAGTGTGAACACCCATCAGATTCATAGACAGATATAAAATTATTGTATTCACTTAAGAAAAAAAAAGATCAATGTTATTTATATGCTTTAAAAGCAAATCATAATAGTCAAAGTGGACATATTGATATAAGCAAATGTATCTCCAAAATGCCCTAATTCTCCATGATGTTCTCATTTCTACCTAGAATATGAATAACCTCGCGGGATTTCTTAATTTCGCCACCACTGTAACAGAATGAAAAGAATATTCACTACAGCGAAGCAAAGTGATGAAATACAAAAGCATTGATCTAAAGTCAAAGTAATATCATGTAGTAAGGGATCTGAAAAGGTAACCAACAAATGAAAACTGCATATGCATTGGCATGGCACAGAAATGGTGTAAACATACAAACAGTAGCAACTGGTCGTCGATCCATTACCTTTCTGCCTTGTAGCTCGACTTGCAAATTGGCAATGTTCCGCTGCACGACCGTCAGCTCCCTTAATACCCTCACCAGGTCATCACTTTTGTCCGAGGTGTTCTGATCTTCCTGCAATGGTAAGTGACAACAAAAACGTGTAAAGACTTAAGAAGCATACATGACAATATTCTGCGAAATAAAAAGAATAGTCATTTCATCACCATCCCTTTTAGTGACATACAGCACTGTAAATTTCATGGAGCTAGACGGCATATCCAAAACAGAGGGAGACATAGCAATCTTACAGCTAACAGTTTTAGATGGGTTAAAACTAGCTCCACGATAGGTTTCATTAGATAAAGAACCCTACAGGTTATAGTCACCAAACTTAAGAGGGGATAATTCCCCATAGATGTACCTCTCAGGGCTAGCAAAGCGTACGGGACTCCCCTGAACCTACACGCTTAGCCTGTTCAACCCATGCAGAAATAGCAGTGATAGGGTCTTATTCAGGAGCGGCACTCGGTTCCAAACCTACATTTCGCAATCCCCGGCCACGATTTACCAAGAACGGAACCCTACAAATTACCTGAAAGGAACAAGAATTCGACCGGGAGATTCGGATCTCGCTAAATGGCGGCGGAAGAGACGAATTGAAAAAGGAGAGGGATTTGGGGGGACAGGAGGGTGGAGGTAACCTGCGCGGGAGGGGCCGGGAAGCCGAGGTCCCCGGCGATGGCGAGCGCCTCTGCCATGCCACCGAGCCGCTTCGCCGGCTTCTGCGCCGCCGCCATGGCCTCGACCGGTTGTTGGGTGAGCTGGTGCGCGTTGCGATTTCGCCTCGCCGGCCGGTTGAGCGTTTGCTGTAAGTCGAGTACGATTACTACCGTTTCTGAACCGAAATGCCTCCATATGTCCAAATGCTGCTGAGCTTCCCAGTGCTCTTCGGTCTTCATCGCCATAAAAAAAAATAGAGCATGGTTAATATATGGCTCGTCTTTTTCCCTCGCAAAGACTGTTGGGGCTCGTGCTACAACTGGTTTATAGTCTGTTTCTCTTCTCACTCACCTCCTCTCTCCTTCAACTGGCATAAAACTGATGTGTCATCTCTTATAGCCCACCTACTATTTAAGGCATCTCCAACAGTCGTATGATCATCATTGGTAAAATTGTCACATAGACTGTTTTGATGACATGGCACATAATAAAAGAAGAGAGAGAGTGAAATCGTATGATCCCGAAGCAATGCTCTAGGCACAAGCTCTGAGGCAAGCATGTTCATTTCTTCAACATTTAGTGGACCCGCTTGGTTGTTTAACATTCGCCTCATTAAAGAGCATGTATGATGTGTTGTTGGCTGCTGATATGGACACTTACACCAACGATTGAACATATAAACTGTTACAGATGCTCTTACTTGCTTTTAATAGTCACCTGGGGAAGTGAATCTCTACCTTAATATTTTCATTTGATTTTGCCTAGAAACTTTGCGACTCCATACATAATAGATTCAAGTACACCAGAGTACACGGGAGGACACGAGAGAAGAGACACTCCCGAGAAACAAAGAAAGACTCTTAGTCGTCTAGGGTTTCCATGCCTCCCGCCAATGTCGTCGTCGATCCGCCTCGTCTCTTATGGCCTTAGCGCCATGGATGCGTGGTGGATCCCAGCCCTCGCGGGCGGGAGGACTCATACTTCGTTTTAGGCGTTTTAGTATGTTTAGGGTTTGTGTATTGCTCGGGAAGTCGAGGCTGGAGCGGCTCCTTGAATATGGAATACTCCCTGCCTTTCCCCTCGCCCCGGTGGTGCATGTCGTGTCATTGGAAGGTGCATGGAGGTATGTCTCCAACGGATCTCGCTGGATTTGGTCGGTGCATGTCTTTGATGGATCTGCGTGGATCCAGTCTTCGTTCGTCTGCATTCTTGTCTACAGGTTGGAACTTCCGATCTACACTTCTCTTCATGTGTCGTGGTTGTTGTTCTGGTGTACTGGTCCTTTAGGGCCTTAGCACGATGACTTCCCGACTATCTACTACAATAAGGTTAGTCCGTCTTCGATGAGGGAGGGACGATAACGGTGGTTAGCGGTACAGAAAGCCATTAGTATCCTCGGTAGGGTGACGAAAGTGGCTAGAAGTACCAAAAGGGAGTTCGCACAAGGGATTTACCCAGGTTTGGACCCTCATGGCAAGGTAATACCCTACGTCTTGCTTTTTTATTGATATGGGGGCACCTCGTGCGAGGGGGTTACAAGATGATGATGGATGGGACTACCAAGGGTATGGTCTATGGAATAGATGCCCCTCGCCTCGCCTTATACAGGGAACGAGAACTAGGGTTGATACGTCTCCAACGTATCTATAATTTATGAAGTATTCATGCTGTTTTTTTATCATTCTTAGATGTTTTACAACCATTTTATAGCAACTTTATATCATTTTTTGGGACTAACCTATTGACCCAGTGCCCAGTGCCAGTTGCTGTTTTTTTGCTTGTTTTTTACATCGCAGGAAATCAATATCAAAGGGAGTCCAAACACCGCGAAACTTTTTGAAGATTTTTTACGGACCATAACACCCAGGATGGGCCACAGAAGCACCTGGGGGAGCCCCGAGGGGGCACAACCCACCAGGGCGCGCCTGGGGGCCCAAGCGTGCCCAGGTGGGTTGTGCCCACCTCGGTGGCCTCCCGCACCCCCTCTTTACCCTATAAATTCCCAAATATTCCAAAAACCCTCAGGGTTAACCTAGTTCAGAAGTTCCGCCGCTGCAGGCCTCTATAGCCACCGAAAACCAATCTAGACCCCATTCCGACACCCTGCCGGAGGGGGGAATCATCTCCGGTGGCCATCTTCATCATCCCGGCGGCCACCACGATGAGGAGGAAGTAGTCCACCCTCGGGGTTGAGGGTTTGTACCAGTAGCTATGTGTTTAATCTCTCTCTCTCTCTCTCGTGTTCTTGAGATGTCACGATCTTGATGTATCGCGGGCTTTGTTAATATAGTCGGATCATATGGTGTTTTTCCCTCTTTATCTTGTTGTGATGAATTGAGTTTTTCCCTTTGAGATTTCATTATTATCGGATTGAATACTTTACTGGATTTGAGAACACTTGATATATGTCTTGCAATTGAATACTCGTGGTGACAATGGGGTATCGTATTGATTCACTTGATATATGTTTTGGCACTCAACTTGCGGATTCCCGAGGTGACATTGGGGTAATCTATGCATAGGGGTTGATGCACGTTCTTGTCTTTGTTTCTCCGGTAGAAATCTTGGAGCACTCTTTGAAGTTCTTTGTGTTGGATTGAGTATTATGGATATGAATTTGCTTTGGTGTTATTTTAGTGCGAACTCTAGGATAGATCGAACGGAAAGAATAGCTTAATTATTTTAGTACGAACTCTTGAATAGATCGAACAGAACGAATAGCTTTGAGGTGGTTTCGTACCCTATAGACAATTTATTCTTATGTTCTCCGCTAGATAGGAACTTTGGAGTGATTCTTCATCGCACTTTGAGGGGTGGTTATATAATCCAATTATATTAGCATTGTTGAGAGGTTGCACTAGCGAAAGTACGGACCCTAGGCCTCATTTTCAAGCATTGCAATACTGTTTTTGTGCCCTTTTACTATTTGCCACCTTACTGTTTTTATTTATTCAGATTATAAAAATATATTTCTACTATCCATATTACACTTTTATCACCATCTCTTTGCCGAACTAGTGCACCTATACAATTTGCCATTGTATTGGGTGTGTTGGGGACACAAGAGATTTCTTGTATTTGGTTGCAGGGTCGTTTGAGAGAGACCATCTTCATCCTACACCTCTCACGGATTGATAAACCTTAGGTCATCCATTTGAGGTAAAATTGGTACTGTCCTACAAAACTCTTCGCTTGGAGGCCCAACACGTGTCTACAAGAATAAAGTTGCGTAGTAGACATCAAGGGTTTAAAAAGTTCAAACCAACCACATGTTTAAGGTTCCTTGGCGTGTACGCCAAGATGGTCTTCTCCCTCCGGGTCAAACGCCTAGGCTGCCTCCTTGAGTCGATCTGCAGCCAGACCCCCTAGGCTCCGAGCCCCGCCCAACTCCATGCTTCCTGGCCGATGGGCCACCCCCGGTGTGTTGCACCATCAATAGCCCGGTCTTGTCTAGAGTTTGGAGCCTTAACCCCTCGGGAGCACTAGGCGGGCTCTTTCTTGTGTCGGCAATAGGCACAGTCCAACCCCTAAATCCAGCTTCTTAGATCTTTAGGCTTGCCATGGGAGTGGCCTCTGAGGAGTGCCCCTCTAAGGTCTGAAGCGCCTAATATTGTGCACCTCAAGGCTTCGCGACATGCGTCTCCTGTTGGGGAACGTAGTACTTTTAAAAATTTCTACGCACACGCAAGATCATGGTGATGCACAGCAACGAGAGGGGAGAGTGTTGTCCACGTACCCTCGTAGACCGAAAGCGGAAGCTTTATAACAACGCAGTTGATGTAGTCGTACGTCTTCACGATCCGACCGATCCAAGTACCGAACGCATGGCACCTCCGAGTTCAGCACACATTCTGCTCGATGACGTCCCACGAACTCCGATCCAGCAGAGCTTCGCGGGAGAGTTCCTTCAGCACGACGGCGTAATGACGGTGATGATGTTGCTACCGACGCAGGGCTTCGCCTAAGCACCGCTACGATATGACCGAGGTGGATTATGGTGGAGGGGGGCACCGCACACGGCTTGGAACAATCAACTTGTGTGTCCTAGGGTGCCCCCCTCCCCACGTATATAAAGGAGGGAGGGGAGGCCGGCCGGCCTCTCTAGGCGCGCCAAGGGGGGAGGAATCCTCCTCCTAGTAGGAGTAGGAGTAGGAGTAGGAGTAGGATTCCTCCTTTCCTAGTCCTACTAGGAGGGGGGAGGAAGGAGAGGGGAGGAGAAGGAAAGAGAGGGCACAGCCCCTCCCCTAGTCCAATTCGGACTAGGCCCATGGGGGGCGCGCGGCCATCCCTCGTGGCTTCTCCTCTTTTTCCCCTAAAGCCCACTAAGGCCCATATGTACTCCCGTATTCCCGTAACTCCCCCCCTGATACGTCTCCGTCGTATCTACTTTTCCAAACACTTTTGCCCTTGTTTTGGACTCTAACTTGCATGATTTGAATGGAACAAACTCGGACTGACGCTGTTTTCAGCAGAATTGCCATGGTGTTATTTATGTGCAGAAACAAAAGTTCTCGGAATGACCTGAAACTCCACGGAGATTATTTTTGGAAATAATAAAAAATACTGGCGAAAGAATTAAGGCCAGGGGCCCACACCCTTTCCACGAGGGTGGGGGGCGCGCCTGCCCCCTAGGCGTGCCCCCTGCCTCGTGGGCCCCCTGGAGCTCCACCGACCTCAACTCCAACTCCATATATTCGTGTTTGGGGAGAAAAAAATAAGAGAGAAAGATTCATAACGCTTTACGATACGGAGCCGCCGCCAAGCCCTAAACTCTCTCGGGAGGGCTGATCTGGAGTCCGTTCGGGGCTCCGGAGAGGGGAATCTGTCGCCATCGTCATCATCAACCATCCTCCATCACCAATTTCATGATGCTCACCGCCGTGCGTGAGTAATTCCATCGTAGGCTTGCTGGACGGTGATGGGTTGGATGAGATTTATCATGTAATCGAGTTTGTTTTGTTAGGGTTTGATCCCTAGTATCCACTATGTTCTGAGATTGATGTTGCTATGACTTTGCTATGCTTAATGCTTGTCACTAGGGCCCGAGTGCCATGATTTCAGATCTGAACCTATTATGTTTTCATGAATATATGTGAGTTCTTGATCCTATCTTGCAAGTCTATAGTCACCTACTATGTGTTATGATCCGGCAACCCCGAAGTGACAATAATCGGGACCACTCCCGGCGATGACCGTAGTTTGAGGAGTTCATGTATTCACTATGTGTTAATGCTTTGGTCCGGTACTCTATTAAAAGGAGGCCTTAATATCCCTTAGTTTCCATTAGGACCCCGCTGCCACAGGAGGGTAGGACAAATGATGTCATGCAAGTTCTTTTCCATAAGCACGTATGACTATATTCGGAATACATGCCTACATTATATTGATGAATTGGAGCTAGTTCTGTGTCACCCTATGTTATGACTGTTACATGATGAACCACATCCGGCATAATTCTCCATCACCGATCCAATGCCTACGAGATTTTCACATATTGTTCTTCGCTTATTTACTTTTCCGTTGCTACTGTTACAATCACTACAAAACCCAAAAATATTACTTTTGCTACTGTTACCGTTACTTCCATATTACTTTGCTACTAAATACTTTGCTGCAGATACTAAGTTATCCAGGTGTGGTTGAATTGACAACTCAACTGCTAATACTTGAGAATATTCTTTGGCTCCTCTTGTATCGAATCAATAAATTTGGGTTGAATACTCTACCCTCGAAAACTGTTGCGATCCCCTATACTTGTGGGTTATCAAGACTATTTTCTAGCGCCGTTGCCGGGGAGCATAGCTCTATTCTTTGAGTCACTTGGGATTTCTATCTGCTAGTCACTATGAAGAACTTGAAAGACGTGAAAACAAAAATTTATCCCTCAACTACGAGGGGAGGTAAGGAACTGCCATCTAGTTCTACACTTGATTCACCTTCTGTTTTGAGTAAGATTGCGACACCTAAACCTGCTTCTGCTATTAATTCTGATATGTTGCATGTTATTGATGATGCCACTTCTGCTATGCATGATACTTATGATGAAACTACTTCTATGCTTGATACTACTGTGCCACTTGGTGAATTTCTTGATGAACAACTTGCTAGGGCTAGAGAGAATGAAATTATTGAAACTGATAATATTGATGAAACTGATGATGAAGACTCTCCCCCTAAGTATGAATTGCCTGTTGTGCCTGAGGGCTATGTTATGGATGAAGAAACTGCTAGAGACTTTCTTGCTTGCAATGATAGAAGTGATCTCAAGAAATTATTAGCCAAAAACAAAAAACTCTAAATGCTAGAATGAAATATGATCCTGCTTATGCTACTTCACCTATATTTGTTACTGATAAGGATTATGAATTCTCTATTGATCTTGATATAATTACTTTGGTTGAATCTGATCCTTTTTATGGTTATGAATCTGAAACTGTTGTGGCACATCTTACTAAATTAAATGATATAGCCACCCTGTTCACTAATGATGAGAGAACTCGCTACTTTTATATCCTTAAAATATTTCCGTTCTCACTAAAGGGTGATGCTAAGATATGGTTTAATTCTCTTGATCCTGGTTGTGTGCGTAGTCCCCAGGATATGATTTATTACTTCTCTGCTAAATATTTCCCTACTCATAAGAAACAAGTTGCTTTAAGGGATATATATAATTTTGTGCAAATTGAAGAAGAGAGTCTCCCACATGCTTGGGGGAGGCTTCTCCAATTACTTAATGCTTTGCCTGATCATCCTCTTAAGAAAAATGAAATACTTGATATCTTTTATAATGGACTAACCGATGCTTCCAGAGACCACCTGGATAGTTGTGTTGGTTCTGTTTTCAGGGAAAGAACACCAGATGAAGCTGAAATTCTATTGAATAATATGTTGACCAATGAACATTATTGGACACTTCCTGAACCAACTCCTAAGCCAACTCCAAAGAAAAGGGGTGTTCTATTTCTCAGTCCTGAAGATATGCAAGAGGCAAAGAAATCTATGAAAGAAAAGGGTATTAAAGTTGAAGATGTTAAGAATTTACCTCCTATTGAAGAAATACATGGTCTTAATTTACCGCCTATTGAAGAAATATATGGTCTTAATTCATCACCTATTGAAGAAACTCATGGTCTTGATAACCCGACACTGGTAGTAAAGGTACATTCTCTCTATAGATTTGATGAAGGTGATATTCCTCGTTATAAGTCTGCTAGCCAATGCTTAGATGAGTTCGATAATTTTATTGTCAAACAAGAAAACTTCAATGCTTATGTTGGTAGACAATTGAAACACAATTCCGATATGCTTGAACACTTGGGTGATTATATGTCTAGAGTTAAAGGTGAACTTAAACTCATTAGTAAACATGCTTCTATGGTTACCACTCAAGTAGAACAAGTACTTAAGGCTCAGAATGATTTGCTCAATGAAATGAATAGTAAGAATAAAGACTTTGCTGTTAGAGTGGCTACTAGAACCGGTAAAATGACTCAGGAACCTTTGTATCCTGAAGGCCACCCTAAGAGAATTGAGCAAGATTCTCAGAGAAATAATACTGATACACCTAGTCCTTCTAAGAAGAAGAAAAAGAAAAATGATAGGACTTTGCATGCTTCTAGTGAACCTGTTGTAGACACACCTGAGAATCCTAATGATATTTCTATTTCTGATGCTGAAAGACAATCTGGTGATGAACATGAACCTAGTAATAATGTTAATGATGATGTTCATGTTGATGCTCAACCTAGCAATGATAATGATGTAGAAATTGAACCTGCTGTTGATCTTGATAACCCACAATCAAAGAATCAACGTTATGATAAGAGATACTTTGTTGCTAGGAAGCACGGTAAAGAAAGAGAGCCATGGGTTCAGAAACCCATGCCTTTTCCTCCCAAACCATCCAAGAAAAAGGATGTTGAGGATTTTGAGCGTTTTGCTGAAATGATTAGACCTATCTTCTTGCGTATGCGTTTGACTGATATGCTCAAAATGAATCCTTATGCTAAGTATATGAAAGAAATTGTCACTAATAAAAGAAAGATACCGGAAGCTGGAATTTCCACCATGCTTGCTAATTATACTTTTAAGGGTGGAATACCAAAGAAGTTACGAGATCCAGGAGTACCCACTATACCATGCTCCATTAAAAGAAATTATGTTAGAACTGCTTTATGTGATCTTGGAGCTGGTGTTCGTGTTATGCCTCTCTCTTTATATTGTAGACTTGATTTGAATAAGTTGACACCTCCTGAAATATCTTTGCAAATGGCTGATAAATCAACTGCTATACCTGTCGGTATTTGTGAGGATGTGCCTGTTGTGGTTGCAAACGTTACTATTTTAACGGACTTTGTTATTCTTGATATTCCCGAGGACAATAGTATGTCTATTATTCTTGGAAGACCCTTTGTTAATACTGCAGGGGCTGTTATTGATTGCAACAAAGGCAATGTCACTTTTCATGTTAATGGCAATGAGCATACGATACACTTTCCGAGGAAACAACCTCAAGTCTACAGTATCAATTCTACTGAAAAATTCCATCAATTATTTTTGGAGGTTTTGAATTTCCTCTTCCTACTGTCAAAAAGAGATATGATATTCTTATTATTGGGGCTGTGCATATCCCCGTTGAGGTAACATAGTGTTATTCGAAATTTCTCCGGTTTCATGTTACTCAAAATGAGTTTGTTAACAAGACCTGATCAACCTTGTTAGTGGATTCCTTTTGATGAGCATGAGATGGATGAAGTTAGAAAACACAACCTTCTGTACCCTCTTTCTACTTTCTATTATTTAGTTGAAATGAAGCAAAAATAGTATTTTTCTGTCAGTTTTCTGAATTATCCGTGCGATAAAAAATACCCCAAAAATAAAAGTTCTCCAAATGCCCCGAAATTGAAATATGATTTTTCTAGAATATTTGAGAATATCTGGCACTGAGAACACAGCAGGGGGAGCAAGCACCTGGGCACGAGGGTCCAGGGCGCTCCCACCCCCTGGGCGCGCCCCCCTGCCTCGTGGGCCCATGGTGGCTCTCCTGCACTTATTCCTGCACCCACACACTTCTTCTTCCTCCCAAAAAAATCACCATCCAGCTCAAGCACGAGTTCCAGCTCATTTTGCTGCGATTTTCGATCTCCTTGCTCAAAGCACCTCTCACAAAACTGCTTTGGGGGATTGTTCCTTGGTATGTGACTCCTCCAATGGTCCAATTAGTTTTTGTTCTAGTGCTTTATTCATTGCAAATTTGTGCTGTCTAGGTGACCATGTTCTTGAGCTTGCATGTCAAATTTGTTTGGTCCCAAGTAGTTCTAATGCTTGATATAGTCTCCAGGCACTTGTGGGAGTAGTTGCTATCAATTTTGTTGAGCTTGGTTCACTTTTATTTGAAGTTACTAAAAATTTCAGAAATTTTCATAAAATGATGAAGAGATTATTGAGGGGCTCTTCGAGCCGAAGCTCGAAGGAAAAGCAAAGTGAAGAAGCAGAGAGGCCCAAATATAATCTGCCTCGCACCGCGGAAGTTTGGCCGTGTGAATGGCCTTGTGATGATTTCTTGAGAGCAGCCGGGATTTATGATGCTTTTTATGAGTTGGCTGAGAATGCAGGCCTCACCGACTTCTTCCGCGACCAACGCGAACAGTATCTCTTACTCACCAATACCTTTGTGCAAAATTTTCATTTCCATTCTAGGAGGTCACCACCTATGGTGGATTGTTGTTTATATGATGAGTATAAGGAGATGACCCTTCGTGAATTCTGTAAGGTGTGCAAGTTACCTTTTCCGGGTTTCATAGAGGAACCACATAGTAACGATGTGGAGGGGTTTATTGATACAATTGCTGTAGGGGAAACGAGGAAGGTTTCTGACGCACGAATCACTAGCATACACTTTCCTGTTCTATGTTACTTTGCTATATTTGCTAGTAGATGCTTAATTGGTCGCGGAAACTGTGGAAACTTGAGTGTCCCTGATATTATTATTTTGTTCCATGCCTTGTTTCGAGATGACACATTTAGTATGGGCGCTATTGTTGCAAAGCGGTTAAATCTTAACTGTACTAAGGGCCCCATCTTGGGAGGCATCTTCGCCTCGCGCCTCGCTGCATACTATAACATACCTATTAGGCACTATGAGAAAGAAGAAAAGTTGTTGCCTACTGTTTTTCTAGACTATAAGAGTATGGTAGCGCATGATTTTATTGTTAAGAATAGGGAAATGGCTCTTAAATACAAACTGTTATTTGATAAAAATCACCCTGAGACTATTACCTTGCCAGCTCCTTCCTTGTTTGATTTGTCTGCAGGCAAGTATCTCGTTCCGCTGGCGGCCATCCATGCCTACCGGAACCCTACATCAGCTACAGAGCGAGAGCCGGAACCACAATTTGATCCTCCACGACAGTCTAATTACCAGTGGGATCCGGAGGCGATTGCCAACCAGTGGCAATCCGAGGCTTCTTCTCTGTACGACCCCAACTATAACTTTGGATATCCGCCAGGCCAGCCGTGGCAATAGACCAACTTAGGCCAAAAGCCTAAGCTTGGGGGAGTACGTATTTCTCACCGACATTACATTCATGTTCACACACTCATTGCTAGATGTCAGTGCTCATACTTTTTCACTGTAATATCCATGCTAGTTTATTTTCTCTTTTTATGCTTTCTTCTTGTGTGTTTGATAAACCTTAAGAAAAACAAAAAAAATAGTTGTAGCTTTTAGCTAGTTTACTTTCTTGTTGTAGTAGTAATAATTAAAAAGAAAAACCAAAAAAATATTTCCTGTTCTTCTTTTATTTGTTGGGAGCTTTTCCGTGTAAATAGTTTTATTTCTTTTCTTTCCTTTGGGGGTCGATAGGAGAAGACCATAATGAAATTGTTAAAGTGGCTCTTATATGCATTGTTGTTGATTTAACCAAGAGCCCATATTGCCTTGTCTTCTCCTGTTTATTGAATGCTCGCAGATTCCAGCTTAGTCCAATGCACGTGCACTATTATTATTCACATCATTCGGTCGTGCAAGTGAAAGACAATTATGATATATGATGCGCTGATTGAGATGAGAGAAGCTGGTATGAACTCGACCTCTCTTGTTTTTTGTAAATATGATTAGTTCATCGTTCCTGATTCAGCCTATTATGAATAAACATGTTTGCAATGACAATTAGAGATTATAGTTGCTTATGCCATGCTTAATTAGCTAGGAGTTTATAATGGTTTACCTTGCGTGCCAACATGCTATTAAAATGGTTGTGATGTGGTATGATGGGGTGGTATCCTCCTTTGAATGATTTAAGTGACTTGACTTGGCACATGTTCACACATGTAGTTGAAACAAATCAACATAGCCTTCACGATATTTATGTTCATGGTGGATTATATCCTACTCATGCTTGCACTCAATGTTCATTAATTTTAATGCATGTTCATGACTGTTGTCGCTCTCTAGTTGGTCGCTTCCCAGTCTTTTGCTAGCCTTCACCTGTACTAAGCAGGAATACTGCTTGTGCATCCAATCCCTTAAACCCCGAAGTTATTCCAAATGAGTCCACTATACCTTCCTATATGCGGTATCTACTTGCCGTTCCAAGTAAATTTGTATGTGCCAAACTCCAAACCTTCAAATGAAATTCTGTTTTGTATGCTCGAATAGCTCATGTATCAACTAGGGCTGTCCGTATCTTCCATGTTAGGCAGGTTATTCTCAAGAGGAGTGGACTCCACTCCTCACTCACGAGAAAATGGCTGGTCACCGGGATGCCCAGTCCCATGCTTTATGCAAACCAAATCAAAATAATTGCAAACAAAACTCCCCCGGGACTGTTGTTAGTTGGAGGCACTCATTGTTTCGAGCAAGCCATGGATTGATGCTTGTTGGTGGAGGGGGAGTATAAATTTTACCATTCTGTTTGGGAACCGCCTATAATGTGTGTAGCATGGAAGATATCGCCATCTCTTGGTTGTTATGTTGACAATGAAATTATACCGCTCAAAATGTTATTTATACTCTGCTTTAAAATCGAGCTCTGGCACCTCTACAAATCCCTGCTTCCCTCTGCGAAGGGCCTATCTATTTACTTTTATGTTGAGTCATCACCCTCTTATTAAAAAGCACCAGCTGGAGAGCACCGCTGTCATTTGCATCCATTACTATTAATTTATATTGGGTATGACTATTATTGGATCTCTTTTACCATGAATTACAATATTTAGTCAGTCCTTGATCTTTAAAGGTGCTCTGCATTTATGTTTTGCGGTCTTAGAAAGGGCTAGCGAGATACCTCATATCATGATTGTTTTGAGAAAGTGTTGTCATCTGAGATTTATTATTATTACTCGCTAGTTGATTATACCATTGATATGAGTGAACATGAGACCTAAGTGTTATTGTGAATCTGGTTAGTTCATAATCTTTGCTGAAAACTTGAATGCTGGCTTTACATATTTACAACAACAAGAGCAAACAGAGTTTGTAAAAGTTTTTCTTTATCACTTTCAGTTTATCAACTGAATTGCTTGAGGACAAGCAAAGGTTTAAGCTTGGGGGAGTTGATACGTCTCCATCGTATCTACTTTTCCAAACACTTTTGCCCTTGTTTTGGACTCTAACTTGCATGATTTGAATGGAACTAACCCGGACTGACGCTGTTTTCAGCAGAATTGCCATGGTGTTATTTATGTGCAGAAACAAAAGTTCTCGGAATGACCTGAAACTCCACGGAGATTATTTTTGGAAATAATAAAAAATACTGGCGAAAGAATTAAGGCCAGGGGCCCACACCCTTTCCACGAGGGTGGGGGGCGCGCCCCCTGCCTCGTGGGCCCCCTGGAGCTCTCCACCGACCTCAACTCCAACTCCATATATTCGTGTTCGGGGAGAAAAGAATCAGAGGGAAAGATTCATCGCGTTTTACGATACAGAGCCGCCGCCATGCCCTAAACTCTCTCAGGAGGGCTGATCTGGAGTCCGTTCGGGGCTCCGGAGAGGGGAATCCGTCGCCATCGTCATCATCAACCATCCTCCATCACCAATTTCATGATGCTCACCGCCGTGCGTGAGTAATTCCATTGTAGAGTTGCTGGACGGTGATGGGTTGGATGAGATTTATCATGTAATCGAGTTAGTTTTGTTAGGGTTTGATCCCTAGTATCCACTATGTTCTGAGATTGATGTTGCTATGACTTTGCTATGCTTAATGCTTGTCACTAGGGCCCGAGTGCCATGATTTCAGATCTGAACCTATTATGTTTTCATGAATATATGTGAGTTCTTGATCCTATCTTGCAAGTCTATAGTCACCTACTATGTGTTATGATCCGGCAACCCCAAAGTGACAATAATCGGGACCACTCCCGACGATGACCGTAGTTTGAGGAGTTCATGTATTCACTATGTGTTAATGCTTTGGTCCGGTACTCTATTAAAAGGAGGCCTTAATATCCCTTAGTTTCCATTAGGACCCCGCTGCCACGGGAGGGTAGGACAAATGATGTCATGCAAGTTCTTTTCCATAAGCACGTATGACTATATTCGGAATACATGCCTACATTACATTGATGAATTGGAGCTAGTTCTGTGTCACCCTATGTTATGACTGTTACATGATGAACCACATCCGGCATAATTCTCCATCACCGATCCAATGCCTACGATCACTCGGAACCTTTCCGATGTCCGAATATAGCCTTCCAATATATCGATCTTTATGGCTCGATCATTTGAGACTCCTCGTCATGTCCTTGATCTCATCCGGGACTCTTTACAACCTTCAGTACATCAAAACACATAAACTCATAATACCGATCGTCACTAAACGTTAAGCGTGCGGACCCTACGGGTTTGAGAACTATGTAGACATGACCAAGACACGTCTCCGGTCAATAACCAATAGCGGAACCTGGATGCTCATATTGGCTCCCACATATTCTACGAAGATCTTTATCGGTCAAACCGCATAACAACATGCGTTCTTCCCTTTGTCATCGGTATGTTACTTGCCCGAGATTCGATCGTCGGTATCTCAATACCTAGTTCAATCTCGTTACCGGCAAGTCTCTTTACTCGTTCTGTAATACATCATCCCGCAACTAACTCATTAGTTGTATTGCTTGCAAGGCTTATAGTGATGTGCATTACCGAGAGGGCCCAGAGATACCTCTCCGACAATCGGAGTGACAAATCCTAATCTCGATATATGCCAACTCAACAAGTACCATCGGAGACACCTGTAGAGCACCTTTATAATCACCCAGTTACGTTGTGACGTTTGGTAGCACACAAAGTGTTCCTCCGGTATTCGGGAGTTGCATAATCTCATAGTCATAGGAACATGTATAAGTCATGAAGAAAGCAATAGCAATATACTAAACGATCAAATGCTAAGCTAACGGAATGGGTCAAGTCAATCACATCATTCTCTAATGGTGTGATCCCGTTAATCAAATGACAACTCATGTCTATGGCTAGGAAACTTAACCATCTTTGATTCAACGAGCTAGTCAAGTAGAGGCATACTAGTGACACTCTGTTTGTCTATGTATTACACATGTACTAAGTTTTCGGTTAATACAATTCTAGCATGAATAATAAACATTTATCATGAAATAAGGAAATAAATAGTAATTTTATTATTTACTCTAGGGCATATTTCCTTCAGTCTCCCACTTGCACTAGAGTCAATAATCTAGTTCACATCGCCATGTGATTTAACACCAATAGTTCATATCACCATGTGATTAGCACCCATAGTTCACATCACCATGTGACCAACACTCAAAGGGTTTACTAGAGTCAGTAATCTTAGTTCACATTGCCATGTGATAAATACCCAAAGAGTACTAAGGTGTGATCATGTTTTGCTTGTGAGAGAAGTTTAGTCAACGGGTCTGCCATATTCAGATCCATGTGTATTTTGCAAATTTCTATGTCAACAATGCTCTGCACGGAGCTACTCTAGCTAATTTCTCCCACTTTCAATATGTATCCAGATTGAGACTTAGAGTCATATGGATCCGTGTCAAAA
Organism: Triticum aestivum; assembly: GCF_018294505.1. Taxonomy (NCBI): domain Eukaryota; kingdom Viridiplantae; phylum Streptophyta; class Magnoliopsida; order Poales; family Poaceae; genus Triticum; species Triticum aestivum. The sequence goes on along the minus strand of NC_057814.1, from coordinate 573,868,581 downwards.
CTTGCATCGACGTAACCCTTTACGACGAAGCTTTTGTCACCTCCATAATCGAGAAACATATCCTTATTCCACTAAGGATAATCTTGCCCGCTGTCCAGTGATCTACTCCTAGATCACTATTGTACTCCCTTGCCAAATTTAGTGTAGGGTATACAATATATCTGGTACACAGCATAGTATACTTTATAGAACCTATGGTTGAGGCATAGGGAATGACTTTCATTCTCTTTCTATCTTCTGTCGTGGTCGGGCTTTGAGTCTCACTCAATTTCGCACCTTGTAACACAGGCAATAACTCTTTCTTTGACTGTTCCATTTTGAACTACTTCAAACTCTTGTCAAGGTATGTACTCATTGAAAAAACTTATCAAGCGTCTTGATCTATCTCTATAGATCTTGATGCTCAATATGTAAGCAGCTTCACCGAGGTCTTTCTTTGAAAAACTCTTATTCAAGTATCCTTTTATGCTATCCAGAAATTCTATATCATTTCCAATCAACAATATGTCATCCACATATAATATTAGAAATGCTACAGAGCTCCCACTCACTTTCTTGTAAATACAGGCTTCTCCAAAATTCTGTATAAAACCATATGCTTTGATCACACTATCAAAATGTTTATTCCAACTCCGAGATGCTTGCACCAGTCCATAGATGGATCGCTGGAGCTTGCACACTTTGTTAGCACCCTTTGGATCGATAAAACCTTCAGGTTGCATCATATACAACTCTTCTTCCAGAAAACCATTCAGGAATGCAGTCTTTACATCAATTTGCCAAATTCCATAATCATAAAATGCGGCAATTGCTAACATGATTCGGACAGACTTATGCATCGCTACGGGTGAGAAAGTCTCATCGTAGTCAACTCCTTGAACTTGTCGAAAACCTTTCGCAACAAGTCGAGCTTTGTAGACAGTAACATTACCGTCAGTGTCAGTCTTCTTCTTGAAAATCCATTTATTCTCGATGGCTTGCCGATCATCGGGCAAGTCAACCAAAGTCCACACTTTGTTCTCATACATGGATCCCATCTCAGATTTCATGGCCTCAAGCCATTTTGCGGAATCTGGGCTCATCATCGCTTCCTCATAGTTCGTAGGTTCGTCATGGTCGAGTAACATGACCTCCAGAACAGGATTGTCGTACCACTCTGGTGCGGATCTCACTCTGGTTGACCTATGAGGTTCGGTAGTAACTTGATCTGAAGTTACATGATCATCATCATTAGCTTCGTCACTAATTGGTGTAGGAGTCACAGGAACAGATTTCTGTGATGGGCTACTTTCCAATAAGGGAGCAGGTACAGTTACCTCATCAAGTTCTACTTTCCTCCCACTCACTTCTTTTGAGATAAACTCCTTCTCTAGAAAGGATCCATTCTTAGCAACAAATGTCTTGCCTTCGGATGTGTGATAGAAGGTGTACCCAACTGTCTCCTTTGGGTATCCTATGAAGACACATTTCTCCGATTTGGGTTTGAGCTTATCAGGATGAAACATTTTCACATAAGCATCGCAACCCCAAACCTTAAGAAACGACAACTTTGATTTCTTGCCAAACCACAGTTCATATGGTGTCGTCTCAACGGATTTAGATGGTGCCCTATTTAACGTGAATGCAGCTGTCTCTAATGCATAATCCCAAAACGATAGTGGTAAATCGGTAAGAGACATCATAGATTGCACCATATCTAATAAAGTACGGTTATGATGTTCGGACACACCATTACGCTGTGGTGTTCCAGGTAGCGTGAGTTGCGAAACTATTCCACATTGTTTCAAATGAAGACCAAACTCGTAACTCAAATATTCTCCTCCACGATCAGATCGTAGAAACTTTATTTTCTTGTTACGATGATTTTCCACTTCACTCTGAAATTATATGAACTTTTCAAATGTTTTAGACTTTTGATTCATCAAGTAGATATACCCATATCTGCTCAAATCATCTGTGAAGGTCGGAAAATAACGATACCCGCCGCGAGCCTCAACACTCATCGGATCGCATACATCAGTATGAATTATTTTCAATAAGTCAGTTGCTCGCTCCATTGTTCCGGAGAACGGAGTCTTAGTCATCTTGCCCATAAGGCATGGTTCTCAAGCATCAAGTGATTCCAAAATCCAGTCAGCATGGAGTTTCTTCATGCGCTTTACACCAATATGACCTAAACGGCAGTGCCACAAATAAGTTGCACTATCATTATTAACTTTGCATCTTTTGGCTTCGATATTATGAATATGTGTATCACTATGATCGAGATCCAACAAACCATTTTTATTGGGTGTATGACCATAGAAGGTTTTATTCATGTAAACAGAACAACAATTATTCTCTAACTTAAATGAATAACCGTATTGCAATATACATGATCAAATCATATTCATGCTCAACGCAAACACCAAATAACACTTATTTAGGTTCAACACTAATCCCGAAATTATAGGGAGTGTGCGATGATGATCATATCAATCTTGGAACTACTTCCAACACACATCGTCACCTCGCCCTTAACTAGTTTCTGTTCATTCTGCAACTCCTGTTTCAAGTTACTACTCTTAGCAACTGAACCAGTATCAAATGCCGAGGGGTTGCTATAAACACTAGTAAAGTACACATCAATAACATGTATATCCAATATACCTTTGTTCACTTTGCCATCCTTCTTATCCGCCAAGTATCTAGGGCTGTTCCACTTCCAGTGACCATTTCCTTTGCAGTAGAAGCACTCAGTTTCAGGCTTGGGTCTAGCTTTGGGCTTCTTCACGAGAGCAGCAACTTGCTTGCCGTTCTTTTTGAAGTTCCCCTTCTTCCCTTTGCCCTTTTCTTGAAACTAGTGGTATTGTCAACCATCAACACTTGATGCTTTTCTTGATTTCTACCTTCGTCGATTTCAGCATCATGAAGAGCTTGGGAATTGTTTCTGTTATCCCTTGCATATTATAGTTCATCACGAAGTTCTAGTAACTCTGTGATAGTGACTAGAGAACTCTGTCAATCACTATCTTATTTGGAAGATTAACTCCCACTTGATTCAAGTGATTGTAGTACTCAGACATTCTGAGCACATGCTCACTAGCTGAGCTATTCTCCTCCATCTTGTAGGCAAATTATTTGTCAAAGGTCTCATACCTTTCGACATGGGCATGAGTCTGAAATACTAATTTCAACTCTTGGAACATCTCATATGCTCCATGGCGTTTCAAAAACGTCTTTGAAGCCCCGATTCTAAGCCGTAAAGCATGGTGCACTGAACTATCAAGTAGTCATCATATCGAGCTTGCCAAACGTTCATAACGTCTGCATTTGCTCCTACAATCGGTCTGTCACCTAGCGGTGCATCAAGGACATAATTCTTCTGTGCAGCAATGAGGATAATCCTCAAATCACGGATCCAATCCACATCATTGCTACTAACATCTTTCAACTTAGTTTTCTCTAGGAACATATAAAAAATAAAATAGGGGAGCTAAATGCGAGCTATTGATCTACAACATAGATATGCTAATACTACCAGGACTAAGTTCATGATAAATTAAAGTTCAATTAATCATATTACTGAAGAACTCCCACTTAGATAGACATTCCTCTAATCATCTAAGTGATCACGTGATCCATATCAACTAAACCATGTCCGATCATCACGTGAGATGGAGTAGTTTTCAATGGTGAACATCACTATGTTGATCATATCTACTATATGATTCACGCTCGACCTTTCGGTCTCAGTGTTCCGAGGCCATATCTGCATATGCTAGGCTCGTCAAGTTTAACCCGAGTATTCTGCGTGTGCAAACTGCTTTGCACCCGTTGTATTGAACGTAGAGCTTATCACACCCGATCATCACGTGGTGTCTCGGCACGAAGAACTTTCGCAACGGTGCATACTCAGGGAGAACACTTATACCTTGAAATTTAGTGAGAGATCATCTTATAATGCTACCGTCAATCAAAGCAGAATAAGATGCATAAAGGATAAACATCACATGCAATCAATATAAGTGATATGATATGGCCATCATCATCTTGTGCCTTTGATCTCCATCTCCAAAGCACCGTCATGATCACCATCGTCACCGGCGCGACACCTTGATCTCCATCGTAGCATCATTGTCGTCTCGCCAACTATTGCTTCTACGACTATCGCTAACGCTTAGTGATAAAGTAAAGCAATTACAGGGCAATTGCATTGCATACAATAAAGAGAGAACCATATGGCTCCTGCCAGTTGCCGATAACTCCGTTACAAAACATGATCATCTCATACAATAAAATATAGCATCATGTCTTGACCATATCACATCACAACATGCCCTGCAAAAACAAGTTAGACGTCCTCTACTTTGTTGTTGCAAGTTTTACGTGGCTGCTACGGGCTGAGCAAGAACCATTCTTACCTACGCATCAAAACCACAACGATATTTCGTCAAGTTAGTGCTGTTTTAACCTTCAACAAGGACCGGGCGTAGTCACACTCGGTTCAACTAAAGTTGGAGAAACTGACACCCGCCAGCCACCTGTGTGCAAAGCACGTCGGTAGAACCAGTCTCGCGTAAGCGTACGCGTAATGTCGGTCCGGGCCGCTTCATCCAACAATACCGCCGAACCAAAGTATGACATGCTGGTAAGCAGTATGACTTGTATCGCCCACAACTTACTTGTGTTCTACTCGTGCATATAACATCTACGCATAAACCTGGCTCGGATGCCACTGCTGGGGAACGTAGTAATTTTAAAAAATTCTATGCACACGCAAGATCATGGTGATGCACAGCAATGAGAGGGGAAAGTGTTGTCCACGTACCCTCATAGACCTAAAGCAGAAGCGTTATAACAACGCAGTTGATGTAGTCGTACGTCTTCACGATCCGACCGATCCAAGTACCGAACGCACGGCACCTCCGAGTTCAGCACACGTTCTGCTCGATGACGTCCCACGAACTCTGGTCCAGCAGAGCTTCGCGGGAGAGTTCCGTCAGCACGACGGCGTGATGACAGTGATGATGTTGCTACCAACGCAGGGCTTCGCCTAAGCACCGCTACGATATGACCAAGGTGGATTATGGTGGAGGGGGGCACCGCACACGACTTGGAACAATCAACTTGTGTGTCCTAGGGTGCCCCCTCCCCACATATATAAAGGAGGGAGGGGAGGCCGGCCGGCCTCTCTAGGCGCGCCAAGGGGGGCGGAATCCTCCTCCTAGTAGGAGTAGGATTCCTCCTTTCCTAGTCCTACTAGGAGGGGGAAGGAATGAGAGGGGGAGGAGAAGGAAAGAGGGGGCGCAGCCCCTCCCCTAGTCCAATTCGGACTAGGCCCATGGGGGGCGCGCGGCCAGCCCTCGTAGCTTCTCCTCTTTTTCCCCTAAAGCCCACTAAGGCCCATATGTACTCCCGTATTCCCGTAACTCCCCCGGTACTCCGAAAAATACTCGGATCATTCGGAGTCTTTCCGATGTCCGAATATAGCCTTCCAATATATCGATCTTTACGGCTCGATCATTTTGAGACTTCTCGTCATGTCCCTGATCTCATCCGGGACTCTGAACAACCTTCGGTACATCAAAACACATAAACTCATAATACCGATCGTCACCGATCGTTAAGCATGCGGACCCTACGGGTTCGAGAACTATGTAGACATGACCGAGACACGTCTCCGGTCAATAACCAATAGCGGAACCTGGATGCTCATATTGGCTACGAAGATCTTTATCGGTCAAACCGCATAACAACATACGTTCTTCCCTTTGTCATCGGTATGTTACTTGCCCGAGATTCGATCGTCGGTATCTCAATACCTAGTTCAATCTCGTTACCGGCAAGTCTCTTTACTCGTTCCGTAATACATCATCCCGCAACTAACTCATTAGTTGTATTGCTTGCAAGGCTTATAGTGATGTGCATTACCGAGAGGGCCCAGAGATACCTCTCCGACAATCGGAGTGACAAATCCTAATCTCGAGCTATGCCAACTCAACAAGTACCATCGGAGACACCTGTAGAGCACATTTCTAATCACCCAGTTACGTTGTGACGTTTGGTAGCACACAAAGTGTTCCTCCGGTATTCGGGAGTTGCATAATCTCATAGTTATAGGAAATGTATAAGTCATGAAGAAAGCAATAGCAATATACTAAACGATCAAATGCTAAGCTAACGGAATGGGTCAAGTCAATCACATCATTCTCTAATGATGTGATCCCGTTAATCAAATGACAACTCATGTCTATAGCTAGGAAACTTAACCATCTTTGATTCAACGAGCTAGTCAAGTAGATTCATACTAGTGACACTCTGTTTGTCTATGTATTCACACATGTACTAAGTTTTCGGTTAATACAATTCTAGTATGAATAATAAACATTTATCATGAAATAAGGAAATAAATAATAATTTTATTATTGCCTCTAGGGCATATTTCCTTCATCTCCGTGGCTTGCGGCCTGCGTCTTCGCGCCGTCCGGCCTTGCGTCTTCACGGCCTAGCTTGACGTCCGTCGAAGAGCCGTAGCAATTGATGAGTGATATTTTTATGCTCATCACCCCGTTGTTTAAACTTGATAATCTTGGAATTTCCAAGAAAATCACTGGGATATTGCCATCAATGACTATGCGAGAGATCACAAAATCCTTTGTTTAATTTGTTTTCACATTAAAAGATATCAAACATAGACTGAAATCATCACTTAGAAGGAAAAAAGACTTATGGGAGAAGGAAGGAATGAATTAGAGGCGTAGCAGTCTCACCAGAGACCAAGACGGCATTTAGTATGAGCGCACGCGCTCGTACCAAGTGTTGACAGTTTCGTAGGGGCAACTAAACAACAATATGAAGGGATCCCGTCAGAATCACAACAGGAGATCGTCGAGAACACCATTCACGAAACAGAAGCCATCTTCCAACCGTAGCCATGGAAGGTGCGGTGTCAAATTATGACGCGATATACATGACAAATTCGAGGCCGTCATGGGTGCACATCCACGGCGATTTTTCACTTGTCGGTGATGGATTGCGACTGTCATGGATTAACAGATTTCTTGTAGTGCCACCACCATTTTCATCTCGTCTCCATAGCCGCAGCCATCACTACCACCGTAGCAACTCCCCCCAAGTTAGCCATACTTGTAATCATGTATCACATCCGGCAACCATTGTAATACATTTTATCAATAAAGCATGAATCTTTATGTATCCTTCGATGATTTCCTCTTGCGATCCAATCGTCATGTGTAGGTAATTTGGTAAGGCAATGGGTTGAGGCATAACTTGCAACCCTATGTATTTGTACGAGGGATTGATGGAATGAATTTGAATAACTCACGTCATGTATGTGTCTGATTGCTACGAATAAGCCTGTGAATTAATTTAGTTTGGTCTGGGTTGTACCTGTTATTGGATTAGTTCGGTTTAGTCTAGACACGGACCCATCAGTCTCAAACGGTTTCAATCCGTAGACAGGAACCAAATTGCCAAACCAGACCTGCAGCGCGTTGAGCATGTCCACGACGGAAGCAACCCTCGATGCCCTGCATGCGTGCATGATGTGCATGCCTCGGCCAAAGCACCAACATAAGCGCTGATGACCCACAAGTATAGGGGATCAATTGTAGCTCTTTTCGATAAGTAAGAGTGTCAGACCCAACGAGGAGCAGAAGGAAATGACAAGTAGTTTTCAGTAAGTTAATGTCTACAAGTGCTGAAATTATAAGTAGCGAGTAGTTTGGTAGCAAGATAATTTGTAACGAGCAAGTAACGATAATAGTAACAAGTATGCAGCAAGGTAGCCCAATCCTTTTTAGGCAAAGGACAGGCCAAAGCGGTCTCTTATAATGAGCAAAGCGTTCTTGAGGGTACACGGGGATTTCATCTAGTCACTTTCATCATGTTGGTTTGATTTGTGTTCGCTACTTTGATAATTTGATATGTGGGTGGACCGGTGCTTAGGTGATGTTCTTACTTGAACAAACCTCCTACTTATGATTAACCCTCCCACAAGCATCCGCAACTATGAGAAAAGTATTAAGAATAAATTCTAACCATAGCATTAAACTCTAGGATCCAATTGGTCCCTTACGGAATAGTGCATAAACTGGGGTTTAAGTTTCTGTCACTCTCGCAACCCACCATCTATTTACTACTCCACAATGCATTCCCTTAGGACCAAATATGGTGAAGTGTCATGTAGTCGACGTTCACATGACACCACTAAGGGAATCACAACATACAAACCATCAAAATATCGAACACATATCAAATTCACATGATTACTTGCAACATGATTTATCCCATGACCTCAAGAACGAAAGTAAATACTCACAAATAATCAACATGCTCATGATCAGAGGGGTATTAATATGCGTAATGGATATGAACATATAATCTTCCACCAAATAAACCATATAGTAATCAACTACCAGATGTAATCAACACTACTAGTCACCCCCTAGCAACAATCTATAGTTCCGGTAACAAGATTGAATACAAGAGATGAACTAGGGTTTGAGGTGAGATGGTGCTGGTGAAGATGTTGATGGAGATTGCCCTCCCCAAGATGGGAGAGTTGTTGGTGATGATGATGACGATGATTTCCCCCTCCGGGATGGAAGTTCCCCCAGCAGAATCGCTTCGCCGGAGGGCAAAAGTGCTCCCACCCAAGTTCCGCCTTGAGACGGTGGCGCTCGTCCAAAATTCTTCTCCTTACTTTTTCTAGGTCAAAATCACTTATATACCAGAAGATGGGCACCGGAGGTGGGCCGAGGAGGCCACAACCCACCGGGGCGCGCTAGGGGGGCCTGGCGCGCCCAGGTGGGTTCTGCCCACCTGGTGGCCCCCCTTTGGTGTTTATTGGCTCCAATATTTCTTAAATATTCCAAAAAATCCTCGTGGAGTTTTAGCTGATTTGGAGGTGTGAGGAATAGGTGGCCTGACGTAGCTTTTTCAGATCCAGATTTCCAGCTACCGGAATTCTCCCTCTTGGTGTGTACCTTGCAAATTATGAGAGAAAAGGCATTAGAATTACTCCAAAAAGCATTATTATGGATAAAAACATTATAAATAACAGTAAGAAAACATGATGCAAAATGGACGTATCAACTCCCCCAAGCTTAGACCTCACTTGTCCTCAAGCGAAAACTGAAATCGAAAAACATGTCCACATGCTTTGAGTGAGAGGTGTCGATAAAAACAAAATACGGACACAGAAGGATCATGTTGATTATTATAACAGCAACAAAATTAAACATAGGACTTTTATCATAGAAATTTTATCATACACTTCCCATGAATAAGTAACAGTTCATCACACAATCGAAGTATAAAGCAAAAACTCTATTAGAAACCAACAAACTATGTTCTCAGTCAACTTCACAACTATAATTCATCATCTTTTCAGGAAGGGTCACGTGTCGGAGCCTTTTAAGCAAGTCCACGTACTCAACCATCATATAGTCTTCTATGATTGCTAACACTCACCTCATACCCATGAGCAAAACGTTTCAACCGGACACATAGAAAGATAGGGGCTTATAGTTTCGCCTCCCGACATACTCACCTCAAGGGTGAGTCAACAATAATAATTCATGCTATCTATATTCAACTGGACATATGTGCCTAGATCTTTCCTCACCACATGACGCTTGCCAAAAGAGAGAATAAAAAGGAATAGAAGGAAAACTTTGACTCTTTGCATAAAAGTAAATACATAAAAGTAAAAGATAGGCCCTTCGCAGAGGGAAGCAGAGGTTGCCATGCGCTTATTTGTTTGCATGCTCAATCCCTTAGTGCAAAGAACGTCACGTTGTATTGCCCCTTAAGATGACAACCTTTATTATGCAGTCTGTCGCTTTTATTATTTGTCATCCAAGTTCGTACAACGCTCAATTTTCTCTTACACTAAATGATCTCACATATTTAGAAGCAATTTTTATTGCCTTTTTGCACCGATGACAACTTACTTGAGGGATCTTGTTCAATCCCTAGGTAGGTATGGTGGACACTTGAAAAAGATTTGGGTTTAAGGGTTTTTGGATGCACAAGTAGTATCTCTACTTAGTGCGGAATTTTTCGCTAGGAAAGATAGGGGGCAAGCATCACATGTTAAAGGATCTATGACAATATGACTTCTATGTGAATATAAACATACATAAACCATTACGTTGTCTTCCTTGTCCAACGTCAACAATTTTGGCATATAATATTTTGATGAGGGCTCACATTCACAAAAGATTTCTAGGATAGTATATTTATATGTGAATCTTCCCTTCCCTTATTAATTCTTTCATGAGTAGCATCATTGACCAATGCTATGTTTGTCAATATCTAATAAAATTTTCTTACTTATACTTTTCCTTATGTGGTGCTATCACCTACCATAGGATTAGTATATCATCTTATTGATTTATTTATTTCCTTTCTTTTATTTGCTTTATTTCTCTTTTTCTTTTCTTTATTTGCAACATGAAAGTAAAAACTCAGACTAACTTTATTATATAACTTGCACACGATAACAATGATAGATCACTAAGCAAACTCTCAAGAAGAAAAGATCGAACTAAACTTTATTTCATCTAAAGCAAAAAGATCAAACTAAGATAAGTAAAAGCAAAAAGATAGTGGGATGATATGATACCGGGGCACCTCCCCCAAGCTTGGTGGAAGCCAAGGGGAGTGCCCATACCCGATACTCAATTCTCCTTTGGTGGTGAAGAAGGTGATGGTGGTGATGAAGAAGAGATCTTGTCCTTGGAGGAACTTGAAGAGGCCATGGTAGATGGGATCTGGCAGAAAACATCAAGAAAAGAGAACAGAGGATTTTCTCCGCGATACGGTGGTTAACAGGTTCGGGAAGTATATATAGATTTTTTTTATCTTGGAGGACAAGTAAACAGAGGGAAAACGGAGTACGGAAGGGGTCCCAGGTGGGCACAACCCACCTGGGCGCGCCAGGCATGCCTGGCACGCCCTAGTGTCTTGTGCCCACCACGGGACGCCTTCCTAGGAGTTTCTTTATTCCCAAAATTCTAAATTATTCCAAAACTAACAAAAAATATTTTTGCTGATTTTTCGGAGTCTGTTTACTTACCGCACTATGTACCTCCTTATTTCGACGATTCTGGAGTGTTCCGGAAGGACTCTTTTATGTGTTCTTCCGGTGTCAAAGTTTGGACAATATTGCTTTCAACATTAATAGGCATACCTGAGATATAATGTTTTATTCGTTGCCCGTTGACAACCTTTGGGTTAGTGCCTTCGAAATTATTTATTTTGATGGCTCCAGACTGGTAAACCTCCTCGATGACATAGGGGCCTTCCCATTTTGAGAGGAGTTTGCCTGCAAAGAATCTGAAACGAGAGTTGTACAAAATAACATATTCTCCGACTTTAAACTCACGCTTTTGGATTCTTTTGTCATGCCATCTTTTAACTTTTTCTTTGAATAACTTTGCATTTTCATGAGCTTGGGTTCTCCATTCATCTAATGAGCTGCCCAATATGCTTTATATCAAATAACCTCTTTTCACCAGCAAGTTTGAAATCATAGTTGAGTTCTTGAACTGCCCAATATGCTTTATGTTCTAACTCAAGAGGCAAATGACAAGCTTTTCCATAAACCATTTTATAAGGAGACATACCCATAGGATTTTTATAAGCTGTTCTATAAGCCCAAAGTGCATCATCTAATTTCTTAGACCAATTCTTCCTGGACCTATTAACAGTCTTTTGCAAAATTAATTTTATTTCTCTATTGCTAAGCTCAACTTGACCACTAGACTGAGGATGATAAGGTGATGCAATTCTATGGTTAACATCATACTTAGCAAGCATTTTACGGAAAGCACCATGAATAAAGTGTGAACCACCATCAGTCATTAAATATCTAGGGACTCCAAACCTTGGGAAAATAACTTCCTTGAGCATTTTAATAGAGGTGTTGTGATCAGCACTACTAGTTGGAATAGCTTCTACCCATTTAGTAACATAATCAACATCAACCAAAATATGTGTATACCCATTAGAGGAAGGAAAAGGTCCCATGTAATCAAATCCCCAAACATCAAATGGTTCAACAGCAAGTGAATAATTCATAGGCATTTCTTGACGCTTACCAATATTACCTATTCTTTGGCATTCATCACAAGATGAGACATACTTACGAGCATCCTTGAAGAGAGTAGGCCAATAAAATCCAGATTGCAATACCTTATGAGCAGTTCTATCTCCAGCATGATGCCCTCCATATGGTTCGGAGTGACATTTCCGTAGGATTTGTCCCTGTTCATGCTCAGGTACACAACGTCTAATAATACCATCTACTCCTTCTTTATAAAGATGTGGGTCATCCCAAAAGTAATGTCTTAAATCATAGAAGAATTTTTTCTTCTGTTGGTAAGTAAAGCTAGGTGGTAAATATTTAGCAACAATGTAATTAGCATAGTCAGCATACCAAGGAGTACTATTAGCAACATTTATTGCAGCTAACTGCTCATCAGGAAAACTATCATCAATAGGAAGTGGGTCATCAAGCACATTTTCAAGCCTAGACAAGTTATCAGCTACGGGGTTCTCAGCTCCTTTTCTATCAATAATATGTAATTCAAATTCTTGTAACAAGAGAACCCAACGAATAAGTCTAGGTTTAGCATCTTTCTTTTCCATAAGATATTTAATAGCAGCATGGTCTGTGTGAACAGTTACTTTGGAATCAACAATATAAGGTCTAAACTTATCACAAGCAAACACCACTGCTAAGAATTCTTTTTCAGTAGTAGCATAATTTCTTTGAGCACTGTCTAGAGTTTTACTAGCATAATGAATAACATTCAATTTCTTATCAACTCTTTGTCCTAGAACAGCACCAACAGCATAATCACTAGCATCACACATAATTTCAAAAGGCAAGTTCCAATCAGGTGGTTGAACAATAGGTGCAGAGATTAAAGCTTTCTTGAGTGTTTCAAAGGCTTCTAAACAATCATCATCAAAAACAAAAGGAATATCCTTTTGCAAAAGATTAGTGAGAGGCCTAGAAATTTTAGAAAAGTCCTTAATAAACCTCCTATAGAAACCAGCATGACCTAGGAAACTACGAATACCTTTGATGTCCTTAGGACATGGCATTTTCTCAATTGCATCAACCTTAGCTTGGTCCACTTCAATACCTCTTTCAGAAATTTTATGACCCAAGACAATGCCTTCATTAACCATAAAGTGGCACTTCTCCCAATTCAAGACAAGATTTGTTTGTTCACATCTCTGCAAAACTCGATCAAGATTGCTTAAACAATCATCAAAAGACTTCCCATAAACAGAGAAGTCATCCATGAAAAACCTCAACAATCTTTTCACAAAAGTCAGAGAATATAGCCATCATGCATCTTTGAAAGGTAGCAGGTGCATTACATAAACCAAAAGGCATACGTCTATAAGCATAGGTTCCAAAAGGACAAGTAAAAGTGGTCTTTTCTTGATCAGGTTGAGAAACAGGTATTTGTGAAAAGCCAGAATATCCATCAAGGAAGCAAAAGTGTGTGTGCTTAGATAATCTTTCAAGCATTTGATCAATAAAAGGCAAAGGGTAATGATCTTTTCTAGTTGCTTTATTTAATTTTCTAAAATCAATTACCATTCTATAGCCTGTAACAATTCTTTGTGGAATAAGTTCATTCTTATCATTAGGAACAACAGTTATACCTCCTTTCTTAGGGACACAATGAACAGGACTTACCCATCTACTATCAGCTATAGGATAGATTATACCTGCTTCCAGAAGTTTTAATATTTCCGTTCTTACCACCTCTTTCATCTTCGGATTTAACCGACGTTGGTGATCAACAACTGGTTTATCATCAGGTTCCATATTAATTTTGTGCTGACATAGAGTGGGACTAATGCCCTTTAAATCATCAAGAGTATATCCAATAGCAGCTCGGTGCTTCCTTAGAACTTTCAATAGTCTTTCTTCTTCATGTTCTGAAAGGTTAGCACTGATAATAACAGGATATATCTTCTTTTCATCAAGATAAGCATATTTCAAAGTGTCTGGCAATTGTTTTAATTCAAACACAGGATCACCTTTAGGTGGAGGACGACCTCCCAGAGTTTCAATAAGCAAATTGTGTTTAAGCAGAGGACGTTGTTCAAAGAAAATATTATCTATTTCATTTCTTTCATGCATATGTAAATCATTCTCATGGTCTAGTAAATATTGTTCTAAAGGATCAGTAGGTGGCACAGCAATAGAAGCAAGACCAATTAATTCATCCTTACTAGGCAATTCTTTTTCATGATGATTTCTACTAAACTTGGAAAAATTAAACTCATGAGACTCATCACCAAAGCTAACACCAACAATTTGTTTCTTACAATCTATCTTAGCATGAACTGTGTTCAAGAAAGGTCTACCAAAGATAATGGGGCAGAAGTCATCTTGTGGGGAACCAAGAACAAGAAAATCAGTAGGGTATTTCATTTTCCCACACAAGATTTCAACATCTCTAATAATCCCACAAGGTGATATGGTGTCTCTATTTGCAAGTTTAATAGTAACATCTATGTCTTCTAACTCTGTAGGTGCTATGCTTTTCCTAATTTCTTGATACAAAGTGTAAGGAACAACACTCACACTAGAACCCATGTCACATAAACCATGATAACAGTGATCTCCTATTTTAACTGAAATGACAGGCAGGCCAACAACTGGTCTATTTTTATCCCTTTTTCGGGTTTAGCAATTCTAGCAGCTTTTGCACAGAAGTAAATAACATGCCCATCTATGTCTTCTTCTAAGAGATCTTTAACCATAGCAACATTAGGTTCTACTTTAATTTGTTCATCTGGTTTAGGTGTTCTAACAAAGATTTTGTTAACCATAGTTGAAACTTTAGCATGTTCCTTTATCCTAACAGGAAAAGGGGGTTTCTCAATATAAGCAGTGGGAACAACTGGATCAACATTATAGAGTATAGTTTCTTCTTTAACTGGTACCGGTTCTTTAGTTTCTTCTTTAATAGGTGGGTGATATTTAAATCACTTCTCTTTAGGGAGTTCAACATGAGTAGCAAATGATTCACAAAAGGAGGCTACTATCTCAGAGTCAAGTCCATATTTAGTGCTAAACTTTTGAAAAGCATCGGTATCCATAAAAGATTTAACACAATCATAAGCTTTATAACCGACTCTTTACCTTCGTCGAGTTCCCAATCTTCAGAGTTGGGTTTAATTCTTTCCAAAAGATCCCACCGGAATTCAATAGTTTTCTTCATAAAAGAACCAGCACAAGAAGTATCCAGCATGGTTTGATCATTACGAGAAAGCCGAGCATAAAAGTTCTGAATAATAATTTCTCTTGAGAGCTCATGATTGGGGCATGAATATAACATTGACTTAAGCCTCCCCCAAGCTAGAGCGATACTTTCTCCTTCACGAGGCCAAAATTATATATATAATTCCGATCACGATGAACTAGATGCATAGGATAAATTTTTGGTGGAACTCCAATTTCAAACGATTCCAATTCCATGATCCAATATCATCGCATAGCCTATACCATGCCAATGCTTTTCCCTTCAAAGATAAAGGATAAACCTTTTTCATCACCTCATCTCCGGGTAAACCTGCAAGCTTGAACAATCCACAAATTTGTTCTACATATATCAAGTGCATATCAGGATGTTCTGTTCCATCTCCTGCATAAGGATTAGCTAGCAGTTGTTCTATCATACCCGAAGGAATTTCATATTCAATATTTTCAGTAGGTGCAGTAGGTTGAGGAGTAGCTAATTGTGGTTCCGGACGAGGTGAAGATACCCCGAATAAACCCCTCAAAGGATTGTTTTCCATAGTAACAAGTGACAATAAATTTCAGCAAACTATATAAATGTTTCCTTACCGAATTCCACTTACCAAAGGCGCTTCACTCCCCGGCAACGGCGCCAGAAAATAGCCTTGATGACCCACAAGTATAGGGGATCAATTGTAGCTCTTTTCGATAAGTAAGAGTGTCAGACCCAACGAGGAGCAGAAGGAAATGACAAGTAGTTTTCAGTAAGGTAATGTCTGCAAGTGCTGAAATTGTAAGTAGCGAGTAGTTTGGTAGCAAGATAATTTGTAACGAGCAAGTAACGATAATAGTAACAAGTATGCAGCAAGGTAGCCCAATCCTTTTGAGGCAAAGGACAGGCCAAAACGGTCTCTTATAATAAGCAAAGCGTTCTTGAGGGTACACGGGAATTTCATCTAGTCACTTTCATCATGTTGGTTTGATTTGTGTTCGCTACTTTGATAATTTGATATGTGGGTGGACCGGTGCTTAGGTGTTGTTCTTACTTGAACAAACCTCCTACTTATGATTAACCCTCCCGCAAGCATCCGCAACTCCGAGAAAAGTATTAAGAATAAATTCTAACCATAGCATTAAACTCTAGGATCCAATCGGTCCCTTACGGAATAGTGCACAAACTGGGGTTTAAGTTTCTGTCACTCTCGCAACCCACCATCTATTTACTACTCCACAATGCATTCCCTTAGGACCAAATATGGTGAAGTGTCATGTAGTCGACGTTCACATGACACCACTAAGGGAATCACAACATACAAACCATCAAAATATCAAACACACATCAAATTCACATGATTACTTGCAACATGATTTATCCCGTGACCTCAAGAACGAAAGTAACTACTCACAAACAATCAACATGATCATGATCAGAGGGGTATTAATATGCATAATGGATCTGAACATATAATCTTCCACCAAATAAACCATATAGTAATCAACTACAAGATGTAATCAACACTACTAGTCACCCCCTAGCAACAATCTATAGTTCCGGTAACAAGATTGAATACAAGAGATGAACTAGGGTTTGAGATGAGATGGTGCTGGTGAAGATGTTGATGGAGATTGCCCTCCCCAAGATGGGAGAGTTGTTGGTGATGATGATGACAATGATTTCGCCCTCCGGGAGGGAAGTTCCCCCAGCAGAATCGCTCTGCCGGAGGGCAAAAGTGCTCCTGCCCAAGTTCCGCCTTGATACGGTGGCGCTCCGTCCCGAAAGTCTTCTTCTTATTTTTTCTAGGTCAAAATCACTTATATACCAGAAGATAGGCACCGGAGGTGGACCGAGGAGGCCACAACCCACCAGGGCGCGATAGGGGGGCCTGGCACGCCCAGGTGGGTTCTGCCCACCTGGTGGCCCCCCTCTGGTGTTATTGGCTCCAATATTTCTTAAATATTCCAAAAAAATTCCTCGTGGAGTTGTGCAGAATAGGTGGCCTGACGTAGCTTTTTCAGGTCCAGATTTCCAGCTGCCGGAATTCTCCCTCTTGGTGTGTACCTTGCAAATTATGAGAGAAAAGGCATTAGAATTACTCCAAAAAGCATTATTATGGATAAAAACATTATAAATAGCAGTAAGAAAACATGATGCAAAATTGATGTATCAAGCGCATGCCGACCTCCGGTGATATGGTCAAGCGCACCTGTCGCAGCGGCATACGACGCCTAGGGCATCGCTAATGCCAATCGTCAATGCGACCACGACGACAGCGTCCATGGCGGCCCGGCCCTACGGCGTGCCGTGTGCCGTGCTTCGACTCTGAGACGAGCACGACGCCTAGGGCATTGCCGATGCTAATCGTCAGTGCAACCACGACGACGGTGTCCATGGTGGCCCGGCCCTGTGGCATGGCGTGTGCCGTGCTTCGACGCTCCGACGAGGTGCTCGTGCCATCTCGGCGTGCCTCCATGCCCCTCACACGCCAACCCTCTGCCGTCGGGCCATACATCGTGGATTACTATAGCGCTCGCCACGTCCCACCGGTATGGGCCACAATCTGTGTGCACATGTGCAAGTGTCCATAGTTTGAAATTTGGACTCAAACCGTGTTTGGGCAATTGATTG
This sequence comes from Triticum aestivum, assembly GCF_018294505.1. Lineage (NCBI taxonomy): Eukaryota > Viridiplantae > Streptophyta > Magnoliopsida > Poales > Poaceae > Triticum > Triticum aestivum. Next base: position 573,850,672 of record NC_057814.1, on the reverse strand, counting down.
GATCAGTTTGACTTGAAAACACCATCAATTTGGTTTGGTTTGGATTCTAGCAATAATAGTTTGGATTGGTTTGGTTTGGCTGGTGGATTTGTGCATGTCTGAGTTGGTCTGGATTTGGATTGGATTACAAACTATTCCCAGGTTTAGCTACGAAGTAGTCTCTTGTCTCTTTCTCATTCTACGACCTTGCTGGTACCCAGGATCTTGGAGTTCGATCAAGTAGGAGGTAAGGAGTGAGGAGGACGCGTGATAATCCCCAAGTGTAGGGAATCATCGTAGCAATTTCCAAAGGTGGAAGTGATAAGTATGGAGTGTCGAACCCACAAGGAGCTAAAGGTAAGATCAATATTCTCTCAAGCCCTATTGCCACTGATACGACTCTACGTACACCGAACGTTTGCTTCCAACTAGAAACGAGAAATAAAACTATGTTGTGGGTATGAAGAGGATAACTTTGCATGATATCGGAGAGCTAAAATATAAAAGTAGTTGCTGCTATCATAAAGTTAGAATATACTACTAAATATTATAAATAGCGAGTGTGGAATAATGATGGATCGGTGTGCGGAATTGTCCTAGGCAATTGTTAACAAGACCGATAGTCGTCATTGCAATTTCATATGAGGGAGAGGCATAAGCTAACATACTTTCTCTTCTTGGATCATATGCACTTATGATTGGAACTCTAGCAAGCATCCGCAACTACTAAAGATCATTAAGGTAAAACCCAACCATAGCATTAAAGCATCAAGTCCTGTTTCTTCCCATACGCAACAACCCCCTTACTCGGGTTTGTGTTTCAGTCACTCACCAACCCACTATAAGCGAATCATGAACGTATTGCAACACCCTACAGCGGGAATCCCTCACGCTTGCGCGACACGGAGGGCACCATAGGACAGCACCAAAATAAAACATACAACTCGTACCAATCTAGATCATCAATCAACCCAAAGACAAAGGATATCTACTCAAAACATCATAGGATGGCAACACATCATTGGATCATAATATGTGGCATAAAGCACCATGTTCAAGTAGGGATTACAGCGGGGTGCGGGAGAGTGGACCGCGTAAAAGAGATGAGGATGGTGATGTTGATGAAGACGATCACCGCGACGATGATTCCCCTCCCGATGGCACTCCGGCGCCACCGAGAGAGAGGAGGAGAGGTTCTCCCCCTTGTGCTTCCTCCTCCATGGCCTCCCCCCTAGATGGGGAGAGGTTCTCCCTCTGGTCCTTGGCCTTCATGGCGATGATGGCCCCTCCGGGATCCTCCTCCATGGCCTCCGGTGATGATGGCCCCCTCCGCCAGGGTGCCAGAGAGGGCCTAGATTGATTTCTCGTGGCTACAGAGGCTTGCGGCGGTGGAACTTCTGATCTAGGTTAATTTTCCGACGTTTCTGTATTTATAGGAATTTTTGGTGTCGGTCTCACGTCAAGGAGGTGCCCGAGCTGTCCACGAGGCAGGCCCACGCACCTGGGGGGGTGGGCGCGCCCCCCACCCTCGTGGGCAGCCCGGGACTCTTCTGGCCCAACTCCAATGCTCCGTGGTCTTCTTTTGGTCCATAAAAAATCATCCAAAATTGGCACGTCAATTGGACTCCGTTTGGTATTCCTTTTCTGCAAAACTCAAAAACAAGGAGAAAACAGAAACTGGCACTGGGCTCTAGGTTAATAGGTTAGTCCCAAAAATTATATAAAATAGCATATAAATGCATATAAAACATCCTAGATTGATAATATAATAGCATGAATACTTCATAAATTATAGATACGTTGGAGACGTATCAGCATCCCCAAGCTTAATTCCTGCTCGTCCTCGAGTAGGTAAATGATAAAAGAAATAATTTATGAAGTATGAATGCTAGCAGGTGCACAAGCTTGATCAATGATAATTTCAATCACCTTTTCTAGCATAATTATATGTCATAACAGTAGCTCATCTCATAAAACTTCTCATGATAAAGTAACAAGCTATTCACATGTTAAAGTATAGATCATAAACTTTCTTGAAAACTAACAAACCGTGTTATCAGTCATCAAACAATTACAATTCATCTTATTTCCAGGAAGAGTCTATGTCAGAGCTTTGATTTAGCAAACTCCACATACTCAACTATCATTTAGTCTTTCACAATTGCTAACACTCACGCGATATTTATGGGTTCAAAGTTTTAATCAGACACAGAGAAAGATAGGGGCTTATAGATTCGCCTCCCAACCTTTTACCTCAAGGGTAATGTCAACAATAATAGTTCATGATGCCTTACATCCAATTGGATATATATATATCAGAATCTTTCCAACACAATGTGCTTGCCAAAGGATAAAATGTAAAAAGGAAAGGTGAAAATCACCATGACTCTTGCATAAGGGTAAGAGATAAAAGTAAAAGATAGGCCCTTCGCAGAGGGAAGCAGAGGTTGCCATGCGCTTTCAGGGTTGCATGCACAAAATCTTAATGCGAAAGAACGTCACTTTATATTGCCACTTGTGATATGGACCTTTATTATGCAGTCCGTCGCTTTTATTTCTTCCACATCACAAGATCGTATAAAGCTTATTTCCTCCACACTAATCAATCATACATATTTAGAGAGCAATTTTTATTGCTTGCACCGCTGACAACTTACTTGAAGGATCTTACTCAATCCATAGGTAGGTATGGTGGACTCTCATGGCAAAACCAGGTTTAAGGGTATTTGGAAGCACAAGTAGTATCTCTACTTAGTGCAAAGAATTTGGCTAGCATGAGGGGAAAGGCAAGCTCAACGTGTTGGGCGATCCCATGACAATATACTTTATTTCGGATATAAGAAAACATAACCCATTACGTTGTCTTCCTTGTCCAACATCAACCTTTTATCATGTCATATTTTAATGAGTGCTCACAATTACAAAAGATGTCCAAGATAGTATATTTATATGTGAAATCCCTCTTCCTTCAATATTCTTTCATGAATTGTTCAAGTGACCAATTCTACGTTTGCTAACTTTCAATAAGTTTACTAGATATACTTATTATGTGTGAAGTCATTACTCCCCATGTTATAAGCATATGAAACATATATAAATTCAGGTTTATGACATTCAATTTATTCAACCATTTACTCATAGGATATACGTAAAGCACATGAGTAAATGACAAACTACTCCAAAAGATATGAGTGAAGAACACTGAGTAGTCAAATAATTAACTAGCCATGGGAGGATTCTTTTTCATTCAATATTTCAGATCCAATGATTTTATTCAAACAGCAAGTAAAATTGAAAATACGCTCCAAGCAAAACACATATCATGTGACGAATAAAAATATAGCTCCGAGTAAGGTATACCGATAGTTTTGAAGACGAAAGAGGGGATGCCTTCCGGGGCATCCCCAAGCTTAGGCGCTTGAGTCTTCCTTGAATATTACCTTGGGGTGCCTTGGGCATCCCCAAGCTTAGGGTCTTTCCACTCCTTATTCTCCTCATATCGATATCTCACCCAAAGCTTGAAAACTTCAATCACACAAAACTTAACAAACTTCGTGAGATAGGTTAGTATGATAAAGAGTAAACCATTCCACTTTGGTACTGTCTAAGACAAGGTTCATAATAGTTCCCACACAATGTCTACTGTACCATATCATTTCTACAATTTATATTGAGAAATATAAGCCATAGAAACTAGAAAACAAGCAAACTATGCAATGAAAACAGAATCTGTCAGAAACAGAACAGTCTGTAATGATCTGAACATAAACCATACTTCTGCTACTCCAAAAATTATGAAATAAATTGGTGGACGTGAGGAATTTGTCTATTAAACTTATGAAGAAAGAATCAACTCAAAAGCACTCTTCTGTAAAAAATGACAGCTAATCTCGTGAGCGCAAAGTTTCTGTTTTTTACAGCAAGATCACATTAACTTTCACCCAAGTCTTCCCAAAGGTCTTACTTGGCACTTTATTGAAACAAAAGCTATAAAACATGATTACTACAGTAGCTTAATCATGTAAACACACAAAAACAGTAAGGGTAAATATTGGGTTGTCTCCCAACAAGCGCTTTTCTTTAATGCGTTTTAGCTAGGCATGATGATTTCAATGATGCTCACATAAAAGAAAAGAATTGAAACATAAAGAGAGCATCATGAAGAATATGACTAGCACATTTAAACATAACCCAATTCCTATGCCTAGGGATTTTGTGAGCACACCATTTATAAGAACAACAATCAACTAGCATAGGAAGGCAAAACAAGTATAACTTCAAAACTTTAAGCACTTAGAGAGGAAACTTGATATTATTGCAACTCCTACAAGCATGTATTCCTCCCTCATAATAATTTTCAGTAGCATCATGGATAGCAACTTTGTTCTCATAATCAATTGGAACCTCTTCCTAAATAGTGGAATCATTACTAGCTAAAGTTGACACTCTTCCAAATCCACTTTCATAAATATCACACTAAGATTCAACACCCTCCAAAATAGTGGGATCACTAATTCCTAAAGTTGACACTCTTCCAAACCCACTTTAGATGATAGTATTATTCATACTCCAAAAGATATAAGTGAAGTTCATGGAGCATTCTACAATTAATTAGACTAACCAATATCCAAGCTCAAAATATGTAAGTGAAGCACACGAAGCATTCTATAAAACCATACTCAAAAGATTTAAGTGAAGCACAAAGAGCAATTCTATAAGATCATACTTAAAAGATATAAGTGAAGCACATGAAGTATTCTATAAATCAATGCAGGGCTATCTCATGCTAGCATGGTTCTTAAAGGAAAAACAAAAACACAAAGGACACAAATCATGTGAACAAAACAAAAAACCGAGGTATACCGATATTTGTTGAAGAAGAAAGATGGGATGCCAACCGGGGCATCCCCAAGCTTAGATGCTTGAGTATCCTTTGAAATATTTACTTGGGGTGCCTTGGGCATCCCCAAGCTTGAACTCTTGCCTCTCTTTATTCTTCTCATATTGATAACTCCTCGATCTTCGAACACTTCATCCACAAAAACTTAACAAAAACTTTGTGAGATCCGTTAGTGTAATAAAGCAAATCACTACCTTTAGGTACTGTAATGAACTCATTATTCATTTATATTGGTTTTAAACCTACTGTATTCCAACTTCTCTATGGTTCATACCCCCCCGATACTAGCCATAGATTCATCAAAATAAGCAAACAACACGCGAAAAACAGAATCTGTCAAAAACAGGACAGTCTGTAGTAATCTGGAAGTTTAGTAAACTTCTGTAACTCCAAAAATTATGAAATAAATTTGAAAATTTGAAAATTTGTACAGAAGTAATGTGCAAAAAGTTTCAGACCCATTTGACCTTCCAGTAAAAAATGTAAATTCACGCACTACAGCCAAAGTTTCTGTTTTTGTTCTGCACATAGTAAACAAGCAATCTAATCATCCTAAAACCAAAGCTTGGCACATTATTTTCATAATACAATGGATATATACAAGGGGATAATTATTTACAGAGAAACTTCCATGAAAAATTCTACATTGTTTCCGTGAGCATGAACACAAGTGCTCAAGGTCGACCCTCACTTCTTCAATGCATAACTTTCCAATCACTTCTCTTTTTGAAAAACTTTTTAGGCATGAGAGGCAAGTAATTTTTTTTGTATTTTCATTCTTTTAAATTTTTCTGTATGTTTCACCCACAACTAAATAGAAACAAAAAGGAAAAACAAAATCTACTTAGTGAAGAAAGCAAACAAGCACACACGAGAATATCAACCCCACGCTATTGCTCCCCGGCAACGGCGCCAGAAAAGAGCTTGATAATCCCCAAGTGCAGGGAATCATCGTAGCAATTTCCAAAGGTGGAAGTGATAAGTATGGAGTGTCGAACCCACAAGGAGCTAAAGGTAAGATCAATATTCTCTCAAGCCCTGTCTGGCACTGATACGACTCTACGTACACCGAACGTTTGCTTCCAACTAGAAACGAGAAATAAAACTATGTTGTGGGTATGAAGAGGATAACTTTGCATGATATCGGAGAGCTAAAATATAAAAGTAGGTGCTGTTATCATAAAGTTAGAATATATTACTAAATATTATAAATAGCGAGTGTGGAATAATGATGGATCGGTGTGCGGAATTGTCCTAGGCAATTGTTAACAAGACCGATAGTCGTCATTGCAATTTCATATGAGGGAGAGGCATAAGCTAACATACTTTCTCTACTTGGATCATATGCACTTATGATTGGAACTCTAGCAAGCATCCGCAACTACTAAAGATCATTAAGGTAAAACCCAACCATAGCATTAAAGCATCAAGTCCTCTTTATTCCCATACGCAACAACCCCCTTACTCGGGTTTGTGTTTCAGTCACTCACCAACCCACTATAAGCGAATCATGAACGTATTGCAACACCCTACAGCGGGAATCCCTCACGCTTGCGCGACACGGAGGGCACCATAGGACAGCACCAAAATAAAACATACAACTCGTACCAATCTAGATCATCAATCAACCCAAAGACAAAGGATATCTACTCAAAACATCATAGGATGGCAACACATCATTGGATCATAATATGTGGCATAAAGCACCATGTTCAAGTAGGGATTACAGCGGGGTGCGGGAGAGTGGACCGCGTAAAAGAGATGAGGATGGTGATGATGGGTGATGTTGATGAAGACGATCACCGCGGCGATGATTCCCCTCCCGATGGCACTCCGGCGCCACCGAGAGAGAGGAGGAGAGGTTCTCCCCCTTGTGCTTCCTCCTCCATGGCCTCCCCCCTAGATGGGGAGAGGTTCTCCCTCTGGTCCTTGGCCTTCATGGCGATGATGGCCCCTCCGGGATCCTCCTCCATGGCCTCCGGTGATGATGGGCCCCTCCGGCAGGGTGCCAGAGAGGGCCTAGATTGATTTCTCATGGCTACAGAGGCTTACGGCGGCGGAACTTCTGATCTAGGTTAATTTTCCGAGGTTTCTGTATTTATAGGAATTTTTGGCGTCGGTCTCACGTCAAGGAGGTGCCTGAGCTGTCCACGAGGCAGGCCCACGCGCCCAGGGGGTGGGCGCGCCCCCCACCCTCGTGGGCAGCCCGGGACTCTTCTGGCCCAACTCCGATGCTCCGTGGTCTTCTTTTGGTCCATAAAAAATCATCCAAAATTGGCACGTCAATTGGACTCCGTTTGGTATTCCTTTTCTGCAAAACTCAAAAACAAGGAGAAAACAGAAACTGGCACTGGGCTCTAGGTTAATAGGTTAGTCCCAAAAATTATATAAAATAGCATATAAATGCATATAAAACATCCTAGATTGATAATATAATAGCATGAATACTTCATAAATTATAGATACGTTGGAGACGTATCAACGCGGAACACTATTATGAACACTAGTGACAGAAATGCTTAGTATGGTAGCAGAAAGCCAATCCTTGAGGATTCATGAGGTGTAGTCATTAAATGCTCAATGCTTTTGTCTGAATATTTATTCTTAATAACTGAGGTAACCACGCGAGACAGTAAGGGCCTGTGTTGGACATGTAACTCTTGAAGCAGGTCGTGCACCAGTGAAGACGTAATTGCTGACATCCCCCACTACATCGTGTTGCAAGCACATCTTAATGGGTGTCTTCCATAGCACACATTAATATCATGATGATCCCAAACGCAAATATATGGTTGTGATAATCAAGACCTCATACCCATGTATGTTTTAATTCTAGTGTTTACACCCATCGGGTTGTTAAGGTCCATTTCACAAAACTAGAATGTAATTATCTTGCAGGAAATTGTTGGAGCCTTTGTCGTAGTGCACATCCTCTCGTGGTTTTGATAACTCAGGGTCACTCCTTCTGGAAAAGGCAGGGAACCTTTTTTCTATCCAAACCGGATCTTAAAGAGCATCAACCACCTTTTCTGGCGTTGTTGTCGGGGATGCATCGTGTCACCAGCCACCGTGTTAGAGTTTCTACTCGAGTTTTTTATTTCATTTTTAGTTATCGTTTTTATTTCGTTTGCTAGTTGCATTACTGAAAACCCAAAATTATTATTATGACCCGAAACCTTGGAGGCTTTGCTACTCCAAATGAGAAATTTATGTATGCACCAATTGCGCAACCTAATGTTGTTGCCGAGCAATATGAAATTAAGCCCCACTTAGTAACAATGGTTCAGGAAGATCAATTTGTAGGCTCTGCCTCAGAAGATGTCAGTATGCACTTGCATAATTTTTATGAGTTATGTGATATGACACGCATTAAAGATTACGAACCCGGTGCTTTGAAGTTGAGTCCGTTTCCTTTCTCCTTGAGAGAAAAAACAAAGTAATGGCTTCTAGCTTTTCCTAGAGGTATAACTTCATGGACTGCATGCTCTGGCACTTTTTTATCTAAGTTGCCCCCTGCAAACATTATGCAGTTATGATCTTAGATCACAGGTTTTAAGCAGGAAAAACATGAGGCACCAGCGCTTGCATGGGATCGCATGAGGAGGCTATAAGAAACTGCCCCAATCATAGGATGGAAAATGATTAATTCTTCGTATCTTTTATAATGCTCTTACTCTCATGCTGAAAACTATGCTTGATACGGCTGCAGGAGGAACTATTATGGGAAGACCTATTGAGGAAGACAAGCAACTGCTGGACAATGTGCAAAAGAGCCATGCCTAATGGCATGTAGAAAGGTCAACGCTATCTTTGAGGAGAAGAACGAAGAGCTGTCCGCGAAACTTGGTGAACTCATCGATGTTGTGAAAGGTAAAGAAGATTTATCCGTTAATGCAACCACAGAAGATGTTAATGATGTTTATTACATTGCTCGTAATAAATATAATCTCAATTGGGAAAATAATGGGTATGCTCCTAGACCATTGTATCATAATAATAACAAAGCCCCCAATAATTTTAATGGAACAAGCAATAGTAATAGAACGCTTTGGATGGAACTCTGAAATCTTTTATTAGTAGCCAAAACGGGAAAAATAAGTGGTTTACCAATATCTTGAAGAATCATGATTACATACTTGTTCAATTGACCAATAAGATTACTAGACTCACTAACGATGTGCACTCTAGAAGTAACAACTAGAAGCATGGAAGCACAAGTTGCTAAAATTGCTGAGAGTCAAACATTGATTCTAGCAAAGTTTGCTGGAAAGTCGGAACCTAATCCGGTTGAGAATGTCAAAATGATGAGAAGAAGCCAGAACCTAACCCGTTCCTAGCGGAATCCCCAGGGAATGTGTTGCTGCCTCGTTCTCCGCACGTGTCCTTATAACCTGAGGGGAGGGGGTAACAGGGACTGCGCACCTTCTTCTTCCTCTCCCCTCCATAGTTCTTAACATTTGTTGATGGTGAAAGGTTGGATCTAGAGATTCTGACAGCGATGATGTCGAGCGGGGACACGTAGCCACCAACCGTGTGGAGTGGGAAGGCACCAAACCAGGGAGCGATGTGCTCTCCCTCTCATCTTAATCCACTGAAACAATCGTTACGTGCTGAGGTGTGATACGTCTCCAACGTATCTATAATTTTTGATTGTTCCATGCTGTTATATTATCAATCTTGGATGTTTTATAATCATTTTATAGTCATTTTATATCATTTTTTGGTACTAACCTATTGACATAGTGCCAAGTGCCAGTTGCTGTTTTCTGCATGTTTTTTACATCGCAGGAAATCAATATCAGACGGAGTCCAAACGCAACGAAACTTTATGGAGATTTTTTTGGACCAGAAGGAATGTAATGGGCCCTGGCTGCGCCTGGGGGGTGCCTCGAGGAGGGCACAACTCACCAGGGCGCGCCAGGAGGCCCAGGCACGCCCTGGTGGGTTGTGCCCACCTCGGGTGCCCCCCGGACCACCTCTTTGCTCTATAAATACCCCAATATTCCAGAAACCCTAGGGGAGTCGACGAAATATTCATCCAGCCGCCGCAGAGTCCGGATCCACCAGATCCAATCTAGACACCATCTCGGATGGGGTTCACCACCTCCATTGGTGCCTCTCCGATGATGCGTGAGTAGTTCTTTGTAGACCTTCGGGTCCGTAGTTAGTAGCTAGATGGCTTCCTCTCTCTCTCTCTCTCTCTCTCTCTCTCTCTCTCTCTCTCTCTCTCTCGCTGGATTCTCAATACAATGGTCTCTTGGAGATCCATATGATGTAATTCTTTTGCGGTGTGTTCGTTGGGATCGATGAACTTTGAGTTTATGATCAGATCTATCTTTTTATATCCATGAAAGCATTTGAGTTTCTTTGATCTCTTTTATGCATGATTGCTTATAGCCTCGTATTTCTTCTCCGATATTTGGGTTTTGTTTGGACAACTTGATCTATTTATCTTGCAATGGGAAGAGGTGCTTTGTAGTGGGTTCGATCTTACGGTGCTTGATCCCAGTGACAGAAGGGGAACCGACACGTATGTATCATTGCTACTAATGATAAAACGATGGGGTCTATCTCTACATAGATAGATCTTGTCTACATCATGTCATCGTTCTTATTGCATTACTCCGTTTCTCCATGAACTTAATACACTAGATGCATGTTGGATAGCGGTCGATGTGTGGAGTAATAGTAGTAGATGCAAGCAGGAGTCGGTCTACTAATCTTGGACGTGATGCCTATGTAATGATCATTGCCTGGATATCGTCATGAGTATTTGAAGTTCTATCAATTGCCCAATAGTAATTTTTTCACCCACCGTTTGCTATTTTTCTCGAGAGAAGCCACTAGTGAAACCTCCGGCCCCCGGGTCTCTTTCTCATATTATTTGCCTTTGCGATCTATTTTCTCTTGCATTTATTTTTAGATCTATTAATCTAAAAATACAAAAAATACCTTGCTGCAATTTATTTCTATTTATTTTATTTGGTGTCCGATCTATCAATTTACTACAATTTTATTCACGTCTGTTTGCCTATCTTGAGGCGCCGCTACCGAAAGGGATTGGCAACCCCTTTTACACGTCGGGTTGTGAGGATTTGTTATCTGTGTGCAGGTGCTGTTTACGTTGTGTTGCTTGGTTCTCCTACTGGTTTGATAACATTGGTTTCACATCTGAGGGAAATACCCACCGCCGTTGTGCTGCATCATCCCTTCCTCTTTGGGGAAATACCGACGTAGCTTCAAGCGACATCAAGGTGCATGGGGCTGGTCAGTTTCTACGACCACCTCCTTACATCTAGAGGATTTGGTCATGCATGGGACTATAGTTGCAGGTGGAGTCATGTGATGTCAGGGAAGTAGTAGAACTCATGTTTAATGTTTCGAGTCTAAGGTACATGGAGGTTCGCGCATGAAGGCTTCAAGATGGTGATGTCATGTTCGTCAAGGTGGAGTGTTAAAATAAGTGTTGCATATTAAATGTCCGAGTTGTGCTACTGTTGTACTTGTAATTAGGATTGGGTTAGTTGTTTGAGTCGAACATGAGTTGCAGGCAAGGCATAGATCACGAGAGGGATGGTCCGGGAACTCGTGGCAGGAGTGTCGGGCCGGCCGTGGCGTGGTGGTCAGAGCGCTTTCGGTGGCCTTGGAGGGCTTATCGTCGACTGTATCATGTGATTTGGTACATGGGGAGGAGCACTGGTAGCATGTCCCGGGGATGTAGCTATGTTGCTGAACCTCGCTAACAAATCTCGTTGTTGTGCTTGTGTTTGTGTGATTGCTTGTCCTCTATGGATAGATGGTGGCCTCAGATTAATTCTAACAACGCAAACCCATCCCTCCTATTTTTTTGGGACAAACATTTTTCACCAAGACATTCAGTGCATCCTCCTCTGGTTGTCCTCATCTCCCAAAAATGCGACATCATGTCAACAATTCCTTTGCATTTGTTTAGGAATTTTAAAGATAGACATAGCATAGTTAGGACTAGCCTGAACAACAGACTTGAGAAGAATGGATAAGGATTTTTCTTTCCATCCACTAATTTTCATAATAATACCATCAATCAAATACTGAAAACATGTAGTCTAATCGAAACCAGATTGTGTAGCAACAAATCCATTTTTTTGTCATTGAGAGCCTCGATGATGATATTCAGGTTGGAGCAAATTTGTTCTATGGTTTTAACTCTTGTATTAGGACTAAATAAGATGCTAGATTTATCAACGCTCACCATTTGCCCTGAATGACACAATCTGAATCCAGATTTGATTTCAAAGCCTCGACATTGTGAAGATTAGCTTTCATGAGGATAAACGAGTCATCAACAAAGAGAAGATTTGTAATAGAGGGCATCTTTACACATCTTCACTCCAAAAATATTTTTATTTTCCTCTGCATGTGCCAATAGAGAAGTCACAAGCTTTGTTCATATCAATAATAGATAAGGAGATAAAGGATATCCATGTCTTAATCCTCTTGTGGCCTTAAAGCTATCACTTTCTTTTGCATTAATGTGAACCCAATATTCGAAAGTGGAGACACATTGGATAATAAAAAAACCCAACTCTCTTGGAATCCAAGTTTCAACATAATTCGCTTCAAGAAAGTCCACTCAACCCGGTCATAAACTTTTTGCATGCCAAGTTTTATAGCGCACAAAACCTCTTTGTGTTCCTCTTATTATTTGTAGTATGAAAACACTCATAAGCCACTAAAACATTGTCCGTAATCATTCTTGCAGGCACAAATGTACTCTGAGCCAGGCTAATAATTTATGGCAGAAAAGCCTTCAACCGAGCAACAACCACTTTTGAGATAATCTTGTACAACACATTACATAAATTGATCAGTCTAAATTGGGTTACCTTCTCATGAGAATAAACCTTAGGCATCATCACACTCACAGTATCATTCCATCAAGACGGAATAGTGCAACACGACCTGTAGAACCTCATCCCCTAACATAGATCAAAATATCTTATAAACAATAGCATGAAGTCCATATGGCCTCGGAGCTTTTAAATCACCAATATAAAAGAGCCTTTCAAACATTTTCAGCGTGATAAGGGGCGAGAAGGGCATTATTCATCTTCATAGTTACTCTTCTCCAAATAGAGATAAAACTTCATGATTCGGTTGTAAAACTTCCAAGGTGAAAAGATTATAAAATAACTCGTGAGATGATCCTTTAATTCTGTACTTTGCCGCCAAACACCTGTGTCATCAAGAACTTTCTTAATATTGTTGCCTTTTTATGGCGCCTGCTGCATTATGGAAAAATGAACTAGTGTGATCCCCATGCATCAACCAATCTGCTCGACCACTATGTGACCAAGAAAATTCTTCTTGATCCATAAGATTTTCAATGAGAACTAAAATTTCCTTTTGCCATGAACAAGGCTCGGCATTTATTGGACCAATCCTCAGCTTTTCTAGTTCTTTGTTTGATATGTTGATTCTCCCTTTTGGTCCCAGAGTATCGCGATCCCAAGAATGCAAGTCAGCATGCACTCAGGGATGATGTTACCTATACATGAATGCCCTCGTTTGTTTCTCGTGATTGTATTACCTTGCGACACACTAGTGTGCTATTTCTTTGAAATATGTTTATGCGAAAGATAACATTAATTTCCCTGTAAAATTGGATACTCTCTTTAGGAGAAAAGGCAATGCCCTATACTTTATAAAAAAGCAAACGTCTGAAGTTGGTTCTTAGCAAATAAAATTGGCAATTCTCTCAAGTGTCAAGGATGGATAACATCAAGAAGTAAATACCCGCTTGAAGCGTATAATGATAGAAGTGATGCTCCTCAGTGATAACATCACAAACATGTCGGTGGTGAATCCCTCTATCAAGATTGATGGTAAGGACTTCATGCGAAGATAACACAAACCTCTACTCTGACATTGGTGTCACATCTAGTTACGAACGGCTGCATTGTTTTCGGTGATGATATTACTTATTTGCAAATGCTCGTGTTTGCTTCAGGGTAATTTTGTTTCCAATAAAGATTATCTTGCCTAAAAGCATAATGAAATCATATAAAAAACATGATATTTTTAATACAAGGGATTTTCTCCCCCGATTCTCATATAAAGAAACCATGAGTAGATTACATCCAAATCACGCGAACCACCTAGTATACAAAAAGAAATACTTTTTTCTGTACTTTCTCCCTCTTGGATTTTCATTTATTATTTATGTTTTCTTGACTTTTTTGTAGCCGTACAAAATGCTAGAGGTGCCTTATCTGGATGTGTGCTCTGTTTGTTCACAAGTTTGCTGATTGTTTTGGTGGGTTTTGGAGCCTTGGAGCAAAGAAATACTCCTAGTATGTAAAACCAAGTTTTGCTCAAGCCTCCAGAGTTAGCAACGGGGTTGGTAAATGTCAATCGTAGACCTAACCAAGTCTCAGTTGATGCTATATTTACGTGGAGGTCCGTACAAAGTTTTTATTTTTATTTTTTCTTTCTTCTTTTTTATATGCTTTATGACTTGACCGAGACTTTATTAAAACTCAGTCGAGATCTAGCCACACCCTTAGAGCAAAGAAGCAATGAAGATGCGATGAAGTTTGAGCCGATCCTTTGTGAAATCGCATGATAGTTATCACTGCTTACCAGCAAAGCCACACCGATTTTAGTAGTATTTCATTGCAGGCACCGCACAAGCTACGCAGTATTACATCGTAGTTGCAGCACAGCACAGCACACGCACTCGTCACTCTCACCGCTTCGATCCTAGCTAGAGAAATCTTTCACATTCCACTCCGACCACTCTCCTCTTTCTTCCGCGGCCGCGCGCGCGGGGGCCGGCCGGGAGCGAGCGCCATGGGCGGGCGGCGGCGCCGGCAGGCAACCAAAACCCCCTACCACTAGTGCCGGCGCCGCGCTAACTAAAAGCCAAGCAACAGATGCCCCGGAACAAATAAATAAATCGGGAACCCAAAGCTAGTTAATTAGAAGATCAGCGCCGCCGGTGGGTCGACGGACGGACGGACGGTGTCGGTGTCGGCGTCGGCGTCGGCTCAGGGCGACTCCGAGGAGGAGTTGGTGGACACGGTGATGAGCGTGGACGCCGACGAGGAGGACGTCCTGGGCGTCGCCGACGGCTTGATGAGCACCACCGGCGTCTTGCTGTCCATCCTCCGGTGCTGCTCCCGCACCAGCTGCTCCGCCACGCCGTCCAGCCGCTCGCCGTTGGTCTGCGGCATCAGCTTCTTGCCCCGGAACAGGACCGACTCCACCCCACGCTCCGCCATGGCCGCCTCCGCCGTCGCTCCGGCGGTAATGCCGTTGCCCTGGGGAGAGAACACAATTGGCACAGTCAGCTTTCGTTGACTCACATTTCACAATGGTAATGGTAATTAACCAGGTGTAAATTGTGAAAAAATTACAGTACAAGATAGTAAATTATTTACCTGGATGCGGATGTAGTTGGTTGCTCTGTTCTCTCCGAACGCCATTGATACGGCTTGGTCCACCTGAAAAGCACAGTCCTGTTTAGCCCCGCGTACGTGACGATGGTACGATTCTGTCCGTGCAATGAATGCTCAAGAATCAATCGGGACGTACCATGTCGGCCTGGCACGCGCCGGCGATGCGCAGGAGGCTGGAGGACGACGCGCGGGCGCCCGAGCCGGCGGCGGCGTTCCCGCCGAGGGACAGCACGACGAGGTCGCCGGCGCCGGCGGCGAAGGGGAACTCGCGCTTGTTGTGGAGCACGTGGGTGACGGCCACGGCGGTCGGGTTGGCCACGCCGGCGCCGGTCCCGCCTGCCGCCGCGGCGGCGCGCAGCCTGGTGCGCCCGTCGAGGGACGCCACCTCAGCCGGCCCCACCCCGCACGCGGCCGCGCAGACCTGCCAGAGCGGGAAGTCGAACGCCTCGGCCTCGACGGCGTCGGCGCGGGAGAAGACGAACGGCGCGGCCGTGGCCATGTCGTAGCAGGGGATCAGCAGCGGCTTGGCCGCGTCGCGCACGGTGAGGTCCCCGAACACCTTCTTAAACACCGCCTCGGGCCTGTTGAACAGCCCACCACGCCCATGGCGCCCAGAGAACACCTTGCGGTTCTTGGCCACGACGTCGCGCGCGGCCTCCGCCGGCATCCGGCGCGCGAACAGCGCGGCCGCGAGGAACCCGCCGGCGCCGGACCCGGCCGCCACGTCGAAGTAGTCCGCGACGCGGGCCTCGGGGCTGCCCGACAGCTCCTGCAGCCGGCGCTCGAGCCTGACCAGCGCGGCCGCGGCGAGCGCGCCGCCGTCCGCGCCCCCGTCGATGGAGAGCACGCGCACGCGGCCCGCCGAGCACGCCCCGGCCGGCTCCAGCGCCTGCGCGCCGAACAGGAAGTTGGACTCGAGGATGGAGAAGATCTCCTTGCTGAGCCGGTCCGAGCCGCCGCCGCCGAACGGCAGGCTCTGATCAAGCAGCGCGATCGCGGGGGTCGCCATTTGCAAACGGGATTGCTCTTGGTTTTCGGTCTTAGAGATCGGAGATAATTGGTTTCACCGTCGTGTGTCGTGACTGGGAACGCGAGGCTTGGAGTGACAGAGCAAGTGTGTGCGTGTGTGTGTCGTCTTGGCGCCTGCCGGGGAGAATTTATAGTGGTGGCGCGCGCTCTGCTTCCGTTAGCGGCTTCGCGCCACGGCGCGTCGTTCACAGCGCGCGAGTGCAGCCGTGGCCGCGTGTCCCGTGTCGTTTACGTCCGCCCGTGCGTGCGTGCGTGCGTGCGTCCACAGGTTGGTCAGCGATTTTTCTCCTCGTATATTTTCCCACTTTCACCACCAAAAAGCTTACTACTAATCCGGAGCTCAACTAGTCTAAAAATTCGAATGGTCCCTGGTGTGGTGAGCTGACTCTGAATAATCAGCGACCAATGTATGTGTCTTTGGTGAGACTTTTTCTTCTGTTTTCTGCTTTGTGTTAGGCTTAAAGGTGAAGAATGTTCGCGGCGCCTTTACCAGAACGATCGATCCCCAGTTCCGGTCCAAAGTTGCGTGCCTCGAACTAGTAATCCACACGCGCACGTATCTCCTCAAGACTCCACGCCTTGATCACCACTCGTGCCATTTTGCCCCATGCGCACTGCTCATCCATCTATCCGTATCGTAAAATAATGATGCGTTTGATTGTCCATGAGCAGAGCTTAGGCCTCACTCAACCCATCATCATCATCTTAACTACCAACCGCCGCGACGACGACGTACTACGGGCTCGCCAATCATCACACATCCCGCCTATCATCTCGACGCCGGCGCTCCATCCGTCCGCGCGTCCATACAAATCCAAATCCATCATCCATCTCCGCGTCTGTGTAGAACATCAATCCAAGAAAATCAATCAGCCCCATGATTGGTTCGTAGCCACTGGCCACGTCTCATCATTCGCACCGGAACGGCTAGGCAAGCTAGCGGCGAGTGCTCCCACCCGCCCGCACAACCATCCGTCCGGCCAGCCGGCGGTGGTGGACTGGTCGGTCGACTGCATCATGGATGGACTCGATAATCGTGGTTAGCCGAGCAAAGGTTCCCTGTGCGCGCTACTGGCCCAACATCATCCCAATACGCTTCCTACGCGCCAATGATGCAATATCCTACTACTAAATCATTGCAAACATGTCCTCTACGGAGAATAATAAAACTAGTGGAGTATATATGATTGCATGTCATTCCATTCATGCATCTTGTGCGTATATGTGTTGCTTGCGCTTTGCCCCGGGGATGATTAGGTTGGTGCCTGTCGCGTACGGACTCCACCTTTGTGATTGCGTGGAGGCACTGACTGACTGAGGCTAGCTAGGTTAGGGAGATCGACCGACCGATCGGGTTAATTAGTTAATGGGACTAAAACAAGATGGAAATTAGGAGCTCTTCTTAAAGAAAAGCTAAAGGAAGAAAAGACCCTCCCTTGTCATGCAAGTGTCCCCTTGTGTAAGGTAGGCACAGGACAGGGTCCGATTTTAAAACAGGGGATCGGCTTGATGCTCCTTCGCCTTTCTCCCGGGCACGCTTCTTTCGGGCTCGCCGGAGGACGGACGGACGGACGGACGGAGATATTGCATGTATCCTTCCCAACCATCATTGTCCCCCCTGGGATAATAGCTAGTGGTCTACCTATGTATGTAACCTCGTTCTTATCTAGTTTTCACGACTTGATAATCCTCATGCCGATTACTATATTTCGAGGGGGAAGGCGACATGAGTATGCACGTACGAACGAGGCTCACGAACCATCGAGTAGCTAGAATAGATTATTGTTGAACGTTGATGAGGTGAATTAAGTTGCATTTCATGGCCAGCTGCATGCGAGGCACCGTCACGCGTCCGTCCATCTCAATACCTCATCATGCATGCATGGACCCCTAATTAACAACTGTCAAACATCCGATGGCAATGGACGTCGATCGATCGATCGATTATAGGAGAAAATGCAAAGAAAAAAACCTCAGTACAGCAAGCACACTGGTGCACGGACGACGTCGACGCTGACGCGCGGCGCGTCCGTTGAGCCATCGCCCATGCACACTTGTTGGCCCGAAAGCAACGTCGCGGCGACTCACTCACAATATCTAATCCGATCCTCGTCGTCGGTTCGCGTGCATGCCTCGTCCGCGGCCTGTCTCCCTCCCCCTCCTTCCTCGAAGCATCCTGCACCGGAAGTCTGGAGGCCTGGAGCTCCAAACACACAGCCTAATCATGCATAATCAGTGTAAAAAAGCAAAGCCTCCCCTGTTCCCTCCGTGTTCTTCGCTGCACGCTGGTTGCTGACCGAGCTCTTCCTTTTGACCCCAGAGGGCCAAGGCAACAACAACGACTTACGCGTGCTGCCGCATGTGATGAGTACCTCTACGTGCTTAATTTCGCCACCGTTTACTACACTAAATACATCAAATCCATGTGCATGTGCCGATGGATCGAGCAAATCTCAGACAATAAACCCCGAGCCGTGCCGACCGCGGAGTCTAAACCGCATTCGCCTATTCATGATGGCTGCGCACGGGTACATCTACATGGCTATCAATTGCGAGATCGATAGATACATGTATCCTCATGTAGTATCTTCGTACCACGAGTAGGACATTTTTCTCGCAAGAAAGAGGTGCGCACATGCAAGGGTCGAGATCCTTAAGCAGGAAAAATGGCCGGTCCTTTTTATAACTAATCAAACGAGAGCAGTGATTGACGCATGCCGGTGACACGCACCGGCGAGCTACCTTGTCGAGTTACGAAAAAAGGGTAACCAGCAAAATCGATAGATGTGGTGGCGTTTATTGTAGTAGTGCAATTGAGATTGAGATAATCTGCTTGTCTCCGTTATAACTGGGGCGAAAAGGACGCGCCCCCGGATGTGAGGGTTCGGGAAATGCTGGCGTAAATTAATTAATCGTCAGGGTCGCATTCACAGACAAAAAATTTCGACAGGCAACCTGGTAGTTAACCAAATTCAATTCAAGATGCCTTGTGATTGCTTTGTGCTGGGTGCGTGAGAACCCGGCTCCATGACTTTGGGCTCGTTCAGACATTCTGCTCATGCTCTTTTTATCTGGAAAAAAAACATTGTGTCACTGTCATGTTTTTTTATGAAAATGATTCAGATCTATTACAAAAGTTCGTTGAAAGTACAAAGCACCTTAAACATAATAAAAATTATATCGAGATTTCGAGACCACTGAACGACCACTACCGCCGTCAGTACGCGCCGTTGTCGCCGCTCCCATACCGGAGCCGGCTTGACCTTGTCGATGACAGCAGTAAAGTCATCGTGAACGTGCCCCTAAGGACCAGCGCCATGGAGCCGCACTCGTCGTCGTTGAACCCCTGAATAGATTACATCTGCCACCAAATCTCGCAATATGACGAGAAACCCTAACCTCACCGTCCCAAGGAGACAGCAGGAATCTACGCTCGAGCTCCGTCGACTACGTCCAGATAGACGAACTCAAGGAGGATCGAAACTCGGAAGACAAACTCGAAGAAGAGGCGCCACCAAACGCCCGAGCGCCGCCCCTGCAAAGACTAAAAAACCCTAACCTAAACTACTAACCGGAGCAGAGACACCGGGATTCCCCTTCCCACCACTGGCCGCTAGAGCGGAAGGCAGAGGGGAGGCAAATCTACGGGATCACCAGCAATGCCTGGAGGGGAGAGTTTATCCTAGCCACCAAGGGATAGGAGAGGGAAAGAGAAGCCCTAGATGGGTTCTCAACTTTCTTGTCATTGTCATGCTTGTACATGTAAAACGGGCATGTTCTTCACGTATGTCTAATAAACAGGCCTTGTGTTTTTGACTCATGAAAGCACAAGTGCTCCCTGGGTGGTTTTGGTAATTAATGTCAACATATTTCTTGTTGGACTAATGTTTTTATCTAGTATATTTCAGACAAGTTCAACAGATGGAGTGGCGTGGACAAAAGGATGTGGAAACCCTTCAAGATGCTAAGGACAAATGATTGGTTCAAGCTCAAAAGCTCAAGACTCTGCATTTTCATTCTAGTGATCCAAGATCACATTGAGTCCATAAGGAAGCCAATACTATTAAAAGGGAATGAGGTGATGCTTAATGGCTTGCTTGCTCAAAGTGCTTAGTGATATGCTCCAAAGCCCTCGACCATTTTCTCATATCCACATATGTCCCAAACCAAAAGTCAAACTCGACCCCACCGATTTGATCTATCCGGCGCCACCGAGTTCATTTGACATAGCCACTGCCGGCCAGAAACCCTAATCAATTCGGTCTCACCGATGGGATCCCGGTCTCACCGAGATGGGCTTGCGAACTCTCTCGTTCCTGTTGCAATAAATTCGGTCTTACCGAGTTTTGTAATCAGTCTCACCGGGTTTGCTTGACCAACTCTCTGATTAGCTTATTACCAAAATCGGTCCTACTGAGTTTGTGTAATCGGTCAAACCGAGATGAAGTTTTACCCTAACCCTAGCACATTGATCCTACCGAGTTTCATATCGGTCCCACCGAAATGCCTAATGGTCACATTATCAACTAAATCGGCCTGACCGAGTTTTCTGATTCGGTCCCACCCACTCTTCATTTGTGGAGAGAGCCATCAGAACATGCCTACACTTCCTGCATACATTTTCTGAGAGAGAACCACATACTCATGTGTTGAGGTCAAGATATTCCATTCCAACCACATAAATCTTGATCTCTAGCCTTCCCCGAGTTGCTTTCCACTCAAATCATCTTTTCACCCAATCCAAATCTGTGAGAGAGAGTTGAGTGTTGGGGAGACTATCATTTGAAGCACAAGAGCAAGGAGTTCATCATCAACACACCATCTATTACCTTTTGGAGAGTGGTGTCTCCTAGATTGGTTAGGTGTTACTTGAGAGCCTCCGTCAAGATTGTGGAGTTGAACCAAGGAGTTTGTATGGGCAAGGATATCGCATACTTCGTGAAGATCTACTATAGTGAGGCAAGTCCTTAATGGGCGATGGCCATGGTGGGATAGACAAGGTTGCTTCTTCGTGGACCCTTCGTGGGTGGAGCCCTCCGTGGACTCGCGCAACTATTACCCTTCGTGGGTTGAAGTCTCCATCAATGTGGATGTACGATAGCACCACCTATGGGAATCACGCCAAAAATCTCCGTGTCTCCAATTGCGTTTGCACACTCCAATCCCATCCCTTTACATTCTCGCGAGTTGCATGCTTTACTTTCCGCTGCTCATATACTCTTGTCATGCTTGCTTGATATGTATTGTGAATGTTTAAACTTGTGCTAAAACTCCACCTTAACTTGAAGAAATTAAAAACTGCTACTTTTCCTTGCTAAGAGTCTATTCACCCCCCTCTAGACACCTCTTCTCAATCCTTTCAACTCAATTTGCAAGAACCAGTTCAAAATACAACTGTTTTAGAGCCATTAGGGCAGCTCCAACGCGGAACCTCATATCGCCCGTATACGTCCGGACGTAGCAGTCTGGACCCCGGAAGCCATCCAACACCGACTCCATCCGTCTGCGGTGCTGTCCAGACCATGTCTTTCCGATAAACTGGGACCAAACATTCCGCGGGGGGGGGGGGGGGGGGGGGGGGGGGCTGCAGGAGTCCAGACACGAGACATGTCAGACACCCTTGGCCCACCCAAACGGAAGGCGGAGCCCACGCTTTTGTAGTTGCCCGCCCTGTTTCTGCGGCAGAATCCTCTTTCTCTCTTCTACCATCCCGCCGCTCTCACCCTATTCCCGCCCTTTGCTCCCACTTTATTCTTCCCTCCTGCTGCCGACACATGGAACCGGCGGGTAGCCTGCCGGAGATGGAGGTGCTAGAAGTCCAAGCATTGCGCTTGCCCGGAAGATCAACTCGGTGACGCGGCAAAATCGATGCATCAAAGCAAAAGCCGTAAAGGAGGAGACGCTCAAGAAGCAGAAAACCGGCGGAGGGCGTGCTGATGGCGGACGTGGCGGCGGGCGCGCTAGTCGCTTACCTGGTGGAGGTCGCGGCCTGGGCCAGGGTGCCCCGATGGTGTCCCCCACCGTACATACAACGCCATGGCTGGAGCATTACAAGGCTCCGTACTTCTACGCCACCAAGCATCTAGGTAGGCAGTCCACGGCATATGTCAACGTGTCATTCATCATCTACGTCAAAAGCTGCATCGCTGCTCTTCTCGGAGGGTTCTTCGCCGCAGCTTGTCCGAGCGCGGACGGCGAGCAGGGTGCAGATGAGTGCCCGCACGCTATTCGCTGCTATGCCTAAAACGGAGGAGCAGGGTACGACGATGGGGGCCGGGAGATGTTGGACATTGTCTAAGACGGAGGCGGGGGAGGAGGATCCTATGAGGACGGGCAGGTGGAAGAATCGAATCCGGCAACTACTCCCAAACCGGAATGCAACAAGGCTACACCCAGACCGGCACGCGGTAGGCCAACACCCAAACGGGCACACAACAGCAGGATTGGGCCGCCGGAGAACGGGAGGAGGAGGACGACGAGGACGAGGACGATGATCCGAATGTTTTTGCCGGTGATCTGAAGAAGATGGGTAGAGTAGAAAGCTTCAACATGCGAGTGTACAATCTATTGTGCGATGCATGGGTGGCCACTAGCCTCCATCCGATCCATGGCCTTAATCCATCATGAGATGCGTGCATTTTCGTAGAACTATATGAATGACATTTTCTTGCAAGAAAGAGATGCGCACATGCTCCTGATTCACAAGTCGAGATCATCAAGCAGGGAAAATGGGCGGTCCTTTTTTAACTAATTAAAACTCAGCAATGCTCGAACATGCCGCTGACATGCATCAGCGAGCTACCTTAAGTTACGCAAACATACGAGACATGATTGCCTGAGCTAGGAAAATGACTTCCTAGTAGTTAATTAACAGGGGATCTCAGCATCGTCCTGCTGACACGCGTGGGCGAGCTACCTTAATAACTTACGAAGAAAAGGTACAACCAAATTAAGATACCGGAGTCTGGTGTGATGCATCTCTTGTACTACTACAATTGAGATAGATTAGTTGTCTCCATGTAAAACCTCGGCGAAAAGGACTAGCTGGATATGTGAGGGTTCGAGAATGCTTACGAAATCTTTTGTTCTGCTAGGCATAGATAGATTAATCAACGTCGCATTCGCGACGAGCTTTTCTTTTGCAATCCTGGCTGCACGACTCGAGCTCGCTCAGATATTCTACTCACAGACTAAAAAAAAACGATATTATACTCACGGGCCTTTTTGTTTCTCAAAAAGCCATTGTGTCATTGTCATGCTTGTACATGTAGAAATCATCCACCTGCCCGTCTGGCTAATCAACAGGTTCCATGTTATGTTAACGGTAACAGGTGAATATTTGATCTAAGGGGCGGCAAGTGAACCATCTTTACTGGCCGTAGTAGTAAAACGAGATCAAACGGCGGCAATTTTAGACGAAAATTGTCTTCTCGGGGAGAAACTATCATGTCCTTTGAAGAAAATGTCACCTCTCCCGACTTCAAACAACTAAAACTGCCACCAAATCGTTAACACGTGCTACCTCCCCCGGCGAACGTTCGCCAGTTAGGATGGAGTGAATTCGCAGGGACCGACCAACTGAGAATACAATTGTATTATTGAACCATAAAGTCATTTGCAGAGTAGCAGAGCACTCCATACACTAATGCAATACTAATACTAGTACTACAATACTCTTCCATCGGATCACATGCACAACGTGCACTATGTTTTCGGAAAAGGCAAGCTGCACCCTGTCAAGCCATCACTCGCACGCTTACAAGGTGCTACCGGCCAAGGCGAAATGAATAGGGCTGTCGCCGCGGGCAACGTGGAATGCTTCACGCTTTCACCAAGGCTTAATTAACCACTACCTGGCCAGCTAGCGCGTGCATGCAGCAATTAGTTGGTCCGCGTTCAGTTAACCGAGCCCGTACGGACGCCTGTACCGCCGGTCCCGTACGGCTTCACCCTCTGCCCCCGGCCATGAATCCCCATCTGCGACCTACTACCTGCATGCACCGTGCGTGGCGTGGCGCGAGCGATGTCACCGTGCGCACGTTCCCGGCCAAGAGCAGCGCCCCGACAAAGGATAACATATCGGCCGGATTTCATCACATACGGCCAGCCACGCACGCACCGACTGATCTGGTCCGGCGGGGCCTGCCCTCCTGGCTGCCGACGAGCATCCAAAGACGGGAGAATTAACTCCGGCGGATGGATCCATCCATGCATGCCGACGCAGGCAGCAGACGTAGGCCAGAGCCGCGGCGGTAACGACCCCGGTACGACGGTGGCATGCATTTCTCGCCGTCCCCGTCGTCTCTCCAGGGGGAAAAGACGGGCGGAATTGCGGGAATCGCGGGTGCGGACGGGGGGCCGGGCCGGGCCGGGCCCCCGCGCGGGGGTGGTGTTGTTGTTGCGACGTCCTTTCCTGGCGAGCGAGCTGCGGGGCGCTCGCTGTAGCGCGCGGCTGATGCTGATCGATCGTACGCGCGCATGCACGGACGGGCGCGCCGGCGCCCACCACCTGTTCGTACGCGCGCACGGACGGACGTACGTGGCGTCAGGGGCAGGTGCCGGGGGCCGGCCGTGTCGGCGCGCGGTGCGGGCCGGCAAACGTTGCCGTCCACTGGAAAGGCGACGACGACGCCGACGCCGGCCCACCCACCGACGGACGGTGGCCGTGGCACGGAGCCCCAGCACCTGGCTGCCGGCTGGCGTCTCCCAATCAGGCGATGCACTTTCCCCTGCAAGTCAAGGTAGGCGTCCGTCGAGTTAAGCACGCACGAGCTTGGCCCAGCTCCTCATCAACTCTGCCACCCGAGCGAGCGGGCGAGCGAGCAATTCAGCGCTGAGCTAACCGGTTGGTCTCGGTCGCGCGCGGCCGGCTAGCCTGCAACTTAATTGGATCGATCCACGACGGTTCACGCGCACCACACACTTTATACAAGGAGCACTCCAGTTTGTTAGCGCGAGGCCAACTGGGATAGCTACATATGCCGACGGCGGCGAGGTCCCCGGCCGGGGCTCGGGAGGGGTACGCTCATACGCGTGCACACTCCAGTCCTGTCCCGATCGGGGGATCCCTTCCGTTTCAATGCGACCGGTCCGTGCAGCTCAGCTCGACGGCCCAACGACCATGGCGCCACCAGTACAGCCCGCGCGCTGGTTCCATTTGGATCATCATTCATCAGGTAGGTAATCCCTATGAGGAATTTGGATAGACCATTTGGTGTGAAGCTTTGGTTGGAAACGATGATGGAGCTGCTGGCGAGCCACGCACACGTCCCGTCGGACAAATTCCTGCGACGACCGACGTACTCCGGCCCGGTGCATATGCCGTACCGGAGATGGTTTGCTATGGCTGAGCTAGCTTCCGCTAGCTAGCTAGCTAGCTAGCGGGAGCGATTAGGTGCTGTGATCAATCGATCGAGCAACTGGTGAGGCCCAATGATTGACGCACTGTGCAGCAACTTGGAACTGAACACAGCAGCAATAGGTCCCTCACCAATTGATGATGATCTGACAGTTTCCCTGGCCGGTCACCTGGGTCCCAATCCTGCCTGCCGGGCTCTACGCCATGTCTTGCCCATACACCACTCTCAACGAACACTACGAGCGCGTGCGCATCTGGCCGTAATCTCTCCCAAGGGACGTTTTGTGCTTACCGGGAGACGCTGAGAATTGCCTGCCGCATGCATATCCAGCCCACCCCTTGCTGCAAAGAAAAAAGAGAGGCCGGTCTGTTTACGGTCACGGGTCGGACGTACACGTCGCGTCTGAAAATCCAGCGATATGATGGTGTCCTCCCCTCCATCCGCGACCGTTAGCATCATCAATCAGCTCAATCACCGGGTGTCGCTGGCAGGCAAACTTGCTAGACTAGCTGCGGTACAGCTCCTGAACTAAAGTAGATTCCTTTGCTGAACCGACCCCCGCATCTCGGAGGAGATCCATGGACTAGACACGGACGGCGCTCTCAACGAGTTTTTCTCCGCATGAACAGAGCCTGTCTCTGATCTAACCGAAAGTGCGCACACTGTTAGTAACTGTTTTCATCGATGGAGGGCGGAAATTATCTGAAGAATCTCGTACACCACCCCGCGCATGACGGAGCCGACTTGCACGATCGACGGATCCACACCACAGAAGCCCTTTGACGGTGGATCGGATCCACGACTGTGGCCGTCACCGGCGCCGCCGGCCGCGCGCGCCTATCGAAGCCCGCCGGGGATTTGGCCTTGATCCGCGGCTTTCCCACGGCCGACCGCGCATATCTGATCATCCGTCGCCCACGCGCACGGAGAAGACGACGCCCCTTGGCCGGGATCAGTTCACCGGCCGACATAAATCGCCCCTGCCCGGCGCGACCGCGCGAGTTAAGATTCCGAGCTACTCCGCCGGTGCGGCGATCGCGACAGCCGGGGGCTACGTAGGGGAGGGGCATGCCGGCATGGTCGCCCAGTTAGCCAGGCTGCAGAGGCGCGTCTGGGCCGGGCCCGCCGGCTGAGTCACCCCCATGCATGCAACGACGCGTCGCAACAAACGAAGGACGAGGGGACGGAGGTCGGAGGGGCCCCGGCCCCGGACCCGGCCCGCCGCTCGCAGGACGCGGGTGGAGGGACATTGCCGTCCTGCGCCGGTTCAACGCACGCAGCTGGCTACGCGGCCTACCATGGGGGCTGGCTGGCTGGCTCCCGGCTCCACCTCGGCGTCCTCTCCTCACCCGTCCGTGCGCCCGCCCGCCCGCGGGTGCGCGCGCTCCCCACGTACGGTACGGCGGTGCGCACGGGCGCATGCATTCAACCAGATCTGGGGCGTGCCCCGCGCGCTCTCGCGTGGGCGGGCACTGTTGGTTGGTTGGTTCGCGCGAGCTCACGTGGGCTCCCGGCTCGCCACTGCTGGTAACGAGAAGAGCCACCGCCGTGCATGCCACGGCCAGATCTACCCGTGCTGTCCTCGCTCGCGCGTGGCACGGGCGGCCGCATTTGCCGCCGCCGGCCTGAGGACACGCACGCACCGGGTACGGTACGTACTGCGGCATCTACACGGGCACAGTGAAACGTGCGGATCAAGGAGTAAAACTAAGAGAGCGGTGCCGGTGGGTGTGGCTCCGGCCGTGGAGCAGCAGTGGTAGCTCCTTTTTTCATGATCGAGATCCGTGTCGGACGGGCCGGGGGTCGGGATCTCGGACAGTGATGGTCGGGGGATCTCTCTCTCTCTCTCTCTCTCTCTCCGGAGGCGTACGTGTACGGGGCAGTACATGTGCCCCCGATCTAGCCGAATCAATGTCGATGGGCTGCATATGCAATTACTGGTCCTCTTTGGCCGCACCCGTGGATCACAGTAATTCGCTCGCTGCCAAGTACGTACGTACGTACTTCCTCCGTTAGCCTAGCCTGCCTAGGATGCTGATACAGTGGACACGGGGATGCCATGGGAAGACGCGGCTCCTTCTTCGCCTAGCGATCGTGGGAGGGGAGACCCCCGGTATAGTGGGAGGTGGTGGTGGTTCATACAGTGCGCTAGATCGGCGCGTTCGAGTCCGTTTGAGCATCGATGGCACTAGCGACCCTGTCGGAGTAGCCTAGCTGCTAGGGTTTGCCCGCAAGCAAAGATTCCAAGACATGAAACCACCAGCACCGAACAAACCTGCAAAGGAATCGTCTAGCTAGCTAGGCGGTACACGTTGCTTTTTGTGTCTGGGAGGACCAATGCAACACCGTCGTGATGCTCTCGAGTGTCACGCAAAGGCGCCCGTCTACCGCCGCAGGTATCGGTCGGTCACGCTCACGTCCGTCCCTCGGGCCGCTCCAGCGAGCGACTGCTCGCACGGGTGGAGCAACGAACGCTGTTTTCACGGCACGAGCGCGCTGTTCCGATGTTCGTCCTGCATGCATGCATGCTCAGAGCGCCATGTTTGCGCGCTGTGCGCCGGTGCCGCCACCCTGAGCCGTCGCTCTCCGACCGACTTGGTGGTAGGTACTGTCTACTGTGCGTGCCCGCAGGTCGGCGCGTGATCGCTGGCGGTACATCCCCGGACCCGGTCCCCGGCCGGCACCGCCCGCATGTTACGCCGGCCGCGCCTGGAGCCACTCTGTCGCTCTCGCTTTTCGTGCCGTCGTCGACCGATTCGTCTCCGTGTCGTACTTTTTTTAAGTGGTAAACCAAGTTTTATTGACAAAAAACAACAAACAGTGAGATACATTGACCTAGCCACACATGAAGCCTCTGACCTAAAGAACGCGAAAACTTGATTAGACCATGAGCTTCTTTATTAGACTCTCGACCTTCAGACGAAAAAACACAATTAAACATAAACATAGTAGCTCCCTTTTTTGCAAGAAACGTAGTAACTCTGATGAATCTCACATATGATGGTATCATATTTTCCTTGATAGCCATTGTGGATGTCTCCAACTGACTTGCTTGGAGTCCGAAGCCACCACAGAATTATGTAACAGAAGGTCTTGCGCCAACGATTGTGCTTCTCTGCACGCGATTGCTTAAAGTGTTGCTGGGTCGTGTGTACCGTGGATAACCAGGGCCGAGCTCCCCCAAAAATTACCTTGATCATCTCGACAGACCGCCGCCACAGTCCCGCCTCTGGATGGCATCGATACGCCAGCATCCACATGAATTACATTGATCATTCGTGTCGTACATGGGCGGGTGCACGCAGCGACGCGGGTGTCCTGTGTTCTTCTCCGTTTGGTTTTTGGGCCCACCATGATGCTTGGGTGTGCTGAGCCTAGAAAGCCTCAGCCCATTCACGCGCCGGAGACTTTTTGGTCGCAACCCATGTTGGTTACATACAAGAGACCTCCGAAATCTGTATTTGCCACTCACTGTGGCAAAATGCCGCGGCTTCGCATAGGCGAGCCAGCGAGCGAACCGCAGAAAGGCATGCCAAGTAGCTCGTATTTCATTTTCTCGGTTTTGTTTTCTTAGTCGCTTTTTCCTTTTTGGTAATTTTTTCTTTCACTAGTTTTCTTTTTCGTTTTTCCTTCAAAAAACATAAATTTCAAAAATGTAACCAAATATGGAAAAGTATTCAGGTTTTCAAAAAATGGTAGCACTTTTGAAAAATTCTTGTGTTTACAATATTTTGCATTTTTAAATAAGTTCACAATTTCAAAATTTGTTCGCAGTTTTAAAAAATCATGCTTTTTAAAGTAATTTTGGAATTTTAAGTTTATTATTTTGAATTTTTTTTGGAATTTAATATTTTTTCATGATTTAAAAACTGTTTTATAAATAGATTTGGAATATAAAAAAATTCATGTTTTCCAAATATTGTCCCATTTTTTCTTAAAAATACACGCTACTGTAATCATGCAACAATATTTAGACGCTACAGTTTTGCGGTGACTATATCTCGCTTGAGTGGGACATCCTTTTGTGTCGCTCAAGCTCTGTCCTCTGCGACTGCGATGTAGCTATTGCGACGGCACATTTTTTTTCATTCACTAGTTTTCCGACGGAGTTCGCTCACTCATTGCACTTTGTTCACTGGTTTTGCAAGGTTTTTTGGATTTGTTTGTTTTCTTTGTTCATAACTCGGTTTTCACGGGTTTTCTTACTTTTTTTTACCGATTTTCTTCGTTTTCTCCTCCATTTTCACTGTTTTTCTTTTCTTTTCTTCCTTCCTTCTTTCTTTTCCTTTAGTGTCATTTGTTTATTTCTCGGTTTTCAATGGCTATTTTTTTTCTTTCTATTTTCTTTGTTTCTTTGGTTTTGTTTGTTTCTTTATTATTATTACTCATATTTTTTCCTTTTATTTTCTCTAGGGTATTCATTGCTTTTCTATACACATTTTGGTATACATATAATGCATTTTGGTAATACACGTATAATAATTTTCAAATGCAAGTTTAGCATTTTTTGAATACATCGTCTTCATTTTTTATATTTTTATATTTTTTTGAAAATTCTTGATAATTATTTTTCAAACACAAGATTAAATATTTTTTAATACATGCTCAATATTTTCTATGCATTTTAATTTAAAAATGTTTGATTAACATTTTTCTATACACATTTTACCATTTTTTAAATGCTTGATTATTATTTTTCTAACACTTGTTCAACATTTATTCAAATACTTGATTAACATTATATATATATATGATCAAATTTTGGCATCTTTATTTTAATACACGGTGAGCATTTTTCTATACACATTTAGTATTTTCAAATGCTTTATTAACATTTTTCAAATAGTTGTCCAGCATGTTTAAAAACACATGATCAAAGTTTTTCATAAACTTGTATTTTTTTGTATACGTGATAAATATTTTCTCTATACACATTTCACAATTTTCAAAGTGTGGTCCACATTTTTTTAATTTTTCCGTGTAGAATGTTAATACATATATTTAGAATATTTGAGAGTATAAACAAAGTAAAAAATAAATCAAATAACAAAAACAGAAAGAAAAAAGAAGAGAAAAAACGAGGTTGTGGCCTCCCGCACCTGGGCTTGCCCATTTGTGTCTCTCCTTCACGCGAGAATTCCCTAGGTCCCGCTATAAGCGAGACATACTATAGTGTTGTGGCGCTCCTATGGGCCGGCGGGCCATCAGTTCCGCCATTATGTGTCTCGCTTTTGTTGGACGCTGCGAGCGTCACATAGAAATCCTATTCACGACCCCTAAAAAATACTATTCGTCAATTGCAGGCAGCAAATAGAGATAGCTTAGTTTTTTTTAAAGCTCCACTCTCCGGAATTTATTCAATCAGCGGTAGTCCATCTGAGCATAAATGATCACCGAGGAAGCTAGGGATTACAAAAGAGTATGTTACAACATCTGCTATGGCCCAGTTCTTTTGGCCGGTTCTCCCATAATCTTGAGAATCGACCCTCCACCCAGCTTCACCTAGAATCTTGAACCCATATTTCTTTTACAATCCTAACTAGTTAGGATGTGAACAGCTAGGATTGTAAAAAAAAATGTAGGTACAAGATTCTGGGAGAAGCTAGGTGGAGGGTTTCGATTCTCAAGATTCTGGGAGAATCGGCCAAAAGAACTGGACCTATGCCTAGAGCTTCTTTAGCACAACAATGTGCTACATTATTTCAAATACGGCTAATATACCGAAGCTCAAAACCCTAAAAATTAGATAACCTGTCTTGCATTTCCTTAAGAATACGCACACCTAGTGACCGTCCTTCCTTCCTCATTTCCCACAGGTACTTGGCATCAGAACAATCTGTCTCAGTGATAACAGATTGGTAGCCCTAAGAAATCTTTCGCTAGAAGCATTCCATCTCGGCAGGCTAGGATTTCTATGTTAAGTGGATCTGTAATACCATCATACTTAGCACACCTTGCTGCTTGGAAGAGACCCTCATGATCCCAAGCCACCACCCTAGTACCACATTTTCCCATAACAGTGTCGACAGCGCCATCGACATTGATCTTGATCCATCCCGATGCTGGGGTTGCCCACCGGCAAAGTGCAGGTTGCTTCTTTTCCCTTGAAGATTGAGGGATCTTCAGCGCCCGTACAATCTCAACAATGACGATCATTGACTGTTTAGGCTGGAACCTTTCCTCCCCATGAGAATATTTATTTCTGCTATGCCAAATTGCCTACATTATAGTGACCAAAACTGCAACTACGTCCTTTTTGACAATGCTTGCGTCCAACATGTTCTCTCGCCAAGTGCCTGGGTGGGGATTTGGTAGTTTAACTTTGAAGAATCACTAGTGGTTGGGGCGCACCCGTGGTGCGCCGCCTAAGAGGAAGTTGGGGCGGTGCCAGGTGAGATGCGCCCGTTCCACTATCTTTTTTTATTCTTTGGGTTAGGCTTTATTGGTCCAAAAGTAAGGTATCTAGATGTATCTAGAATTCTGGATGTATGTCCTTTGCTAGACAAGGTATGGAAGGAGGCGGAGAGATTTATCCATCATTATAGAGTAGTGCGCTAGTTTGTAATTGCGCGGAGTTTGGCCCTACCAATCATCATGTGACGGTGCAACACTGTAAAAATATGAAGGTTTGCCTTCCTTCATGTTTAGCGTCATGGAAAATCTGTCCAGTTTGTGGCAAGCATCGCCTGTTGTCAGTTATTGTCATGATGCAAGCAATGTTGTGAATGCTCCTGCTTCTAAACTTGATTGACAGGTCATCCAGATCCGGGCCAATGCACTCTTGGAGGTGCTCATCGGTGAAAATAATGGAGAAGTACTGTAGATTGGAGAAAGATATGATTATGAAATTCAGCAGGATGTTATGTGATGTCAAATGGAAAGATAAGGTGTGCAAGTAGTCACCATCCACTCGTCCGGTCTTGCAAATGTTCGAATGGTAGGTTCTTTTGCGCCCATGAGGCACTCTAGCTTGTTAATGTGTTGTTGATAGAGCTTCACCTTGTCACCACAAATGATGTAGTGGAGACGATGATCTGACTTTCGTTTCATGCCAAAGATTCTAGGTCCTTTAGGGGAAAAGCAGAAGGAGAGGTTCGAGAGGCTCCTGGTTGTTGCGAGCGACTACACGGCGCCACTATACAGTGAAGTAGGTTTACCAATTATTAGCGTAGAACATATGCAGGGCATGTAGGTTGTTTGATGTGGGTTGTGTGCTCACTGATACGTCTTCAACGTATCTATAATTTTTGATTGTTCCATGCTATTATATTATCTATTTTGGATGTTTAATGGGCTTTAATATGCTCTTTTATTATTTTTGGGACTAACCTATTAACCGATGGCCCAGTGCCAGTTTCTGTTTTTTTGCCTATTTCAGTGTTTTGCAGAAAAGGAATACCAAACGGAATCCAAACGGAATGAAACCTTCGCGATGATCTTTCTTGGAACAAACGCAATCTAGAAGACTTGGAGTTGAAGTCTGGAACTCCGCGAGGCGGCCACGAGGCAGGAGGGCGCGCCCAGGGGGGTAGGCGCCCCCCCACCCTCGTGGGCCCCACGGAGCTCCACCGACGTACTTCTTTCGCCTATATATACTCCTATACCCTAAAAACATTAGGGGGAGCCACGAAACCACTTTTCCACCCGCAACCTTCTGTACCCGTGAGATCCCATCTTGGGGCCTTTTCCGGCGATCTGCCGGAGGGGGAATCGATCACGGAGGGCTTCTACGTCAACACCATAGCCTCTTCGATGAAGCGTGAGTAGTTTACCACAGACCTTCCGATCCATAGTTATTAGCTAGATGGCTTCTTCTCTCTCTTTGGTTCTCAATACAAAGTTCTCCTCGATGTTCTTGGAGATCTATTCGATGTAATACTCTTTTGCGGTGTGTTTGCCGAGATCCGATGAATTGTGGATTTATGATCAAGATTATCTATGAATAATATTTGGTTCTTCTCTAAATTCTTATATGCATGATTTGATATCTTTGCAAGTCTCTTCGAATTATCGGTTTAGTTTGGCCTACTAGATTGATCTTTCTTGCAATGGGAGAAGTGCTTAGCTTTGGGTTCAATCTTGCGGTGTCCTTTCCCAGTGACAGTAGGGGCAGCAAGGCACGCATTGTATTGTTACCATCAAGGATAAAAAGATGGGGTTTATATCATATTGCTTGAGTTTATCCCTCTACATCATGTCATCTTGCCTAATGCGTTACTCTGTTCTTATGAACTTACTACTCTAGATGCATGCTGGATAGCGGTCAATGTGTGGAGTAATAGTAGTAGATGCAGAATCGTTTCGGTCTACTTGACACGGACGGGATGCCTATATTCATGATCATTGCCTAGATATTCTCATAACTATGCGCTTTTCTATCAATTGCTCGGCAGTAATTTGTTCACCCACCGTAATATATGCTATCATGAGAGAAGCCACTAGTGAAACCTATGGCCCCCGGGTCTATTTTACATCATATTAGTTTCCCGTCAACTTGCCAATTTCTGTCGCCGTTTATTTTGTAATGTTTACTTTCTAATCTATACAACAAAAATACCAAAAATATTTACTTTACTATCTTTATTAGATCTCACTTTTGCAAGTGACCGTGAAGGGATTGACAACCCCTTTATCGCGTTGGTTGCAAGGTTCTTGATTTTTTGTGCAGGTACTAGGTGACTTACGTGTAATCTCCTACTGGATTGATACATTGGTTCTCAAAAACTGAGGGAAATACTTACGCTACTTTGCTGCATCACCCTTTCCTCTTCAAGGGAAAACCAACGCATGCTCAAGAGGTAGCAAGAAGGATTTCTGGCGCCGTTGCCGGGGAGATCTACGCTCAAGTCAAGACATACCAACTACCCATCATAAACTCTTCTCCCTCGCATTACATTATTTTCCATTCACCTCTCGTTTTCTCTCCCCCACTTCTAAAATGATTTTCGAAAACCTTTGCCTTTTCTTCGCCCTCCTTCCGTTCGATCTTGTGTTACCATGTGCCTTCTTTTTGCTTGCATCTTCGCTTGCTAAAAGTTTATGGATCCTCATCCCCTTGCTAATCTTTTTAAGAGATCCAATTATGACAAACCAATTTCTAGTGATTTGAGTGCACTAGATTATCTTTTTGAGGTTTTGCTTGAAATTCGTGAATCTGAAAATTGTGATGAAGAAATTTATGAAGAGATTCACGATAGCTCCTTGAATAAAAAGCATGATTGCAATGATTTTACTATAAATTCTCTTGATGTCAATTGTGCTAATTATATGCAAAACCCTAAGCTTGGGGATGATAGTTTTTCTATGTCTACTACTTGTTGCAATGATCATGATTGGGGTGATTCTTCTTATGATCTTGAAAATTTATTTAAGCCCCATGATGAATATGAGATTGATAATAGTGTTTGCAATAATATTGAAAGTGGGTTTGGAAGAGTGTCAACTTTAGATCCCACATATTTGGAGAATGTTCAATCTTATGGTATTTTTGATAAAAGTGGGTTTGGAGAGGTCATGACTTTAGTTAATGATAATCCCACTATTTTGGAAGAGTGTCAACTTCGCATGCATGTGGATCGTGTTGAAAATATGTTATGTGATAGCTATTTTGTTGAATTTGCCTATGATCCTACATGTAATTATTATGAGAGAGGAAAATATGGTTGTAGAAATTTTTATCTTACTAAATTACCTCTCGTCATGTTGAGATTGCTATCATCTCTTTCTTCTTCCTTGCATATGCTAATTTTTGCTTGCTATGATAATTTGTTTTTTTTGAATATTTACTATGAGGCAAAGCCCCACAGCCCTTTATTATATTGCTATGATAATTTGTTTGCTTATAAAGTGCCTATGCATAGGAAGTATGTTAGACCTAGATGTGTTTATCACGTGTTTTATGATGCTCTCTTTGTGCTTCAATTCTTGTCTTTCATGTGTGTTGGAAATATGCCCTAGAGGCAATAATAAAATGGTTATTATTGTATTTCCTTGTTCATGATAATTGTCTGTTGTTCATGCTATAATTGTATTAACTGGAAACCGTAATACATGTGTCGATACATAGACCACAACATGTCCCTAGTAAGCCTCTAGTTGACTAGCTCGTTGATCAATAGATGGTTATGGTTTCCTGACCATGGACATTGGATGTCATTGATAACGGGATCACATCATTAGGAGAATGATGTGATGGACAAGACCCAATCCTAAGCATAGCACAAGATCGTGTAGTTCGTTTGCTAGAGCTTTTCTAATGTCAAGTATCATTTCCTTAGACCATGAGATTGTGCAACTCCCGGATACCGTAGGAATGCTTTGGGTGTACCAAACGTCACAACGTAACTGGGTGGCTATAAAGGTGCACTACAGGTATCTCCGAAAGTGTCTGTTGGGTTGGCATGAATCAAGACTGGGATTTGTCACTCTGTATGACGGAGAGGTATCTCTGGGCCCACTCGGTAATGCATCATCATAATGAGCTCAATGTGACTAAGGAGTTAGCCACGGGATCATGCGTTACGGTACGAGTAAAGTGACTTGCCGGTAACGAGATTGAACAAGGTATTGGGATACCGACGATCGAATCTTGGGCAAGTAACGTACCGATTGACAAAGGGAATTGTATACGGGATTGATTGAATCCTTGACATCGTGGTTCATCTGATGAGATCATCGTGGAACATGTGGGAGCCAACATGGGTATCTAGATCCCGCTGTTGGTTATTGACCGGAGAGTCGTCTCGGTCATGTCTGCATGTCTCCCGAACCCGTAGGGTCTACACACTTAAGGTTCGGTGACGCTAGAGTTGTACAGATATTAGTATGCGGTTAACCGAAAGTTGTTCGGAGTCCCGGATGAGATCCCGGACGTCACGAGGAGTTCCGGAATGGTCCGGAGGTAAAGATTTATATATGGGAAGTCCTATTTTGGCCACCGGAAAATGTTCGGGATTTTTCGGTATTGTACCGGGAAGGTTCTAGAAGGTTCCGAAGTGGGGCCCACCTGCATGGGGGGACCCACATGAACGTGGGTAGTGGGGGCAAGGCCCCACACCCCTGGTCAAGGCGCACCAAGATCCCACCTTAGAAGAAATAAGATCATATCCCGAAGGGATAAGATCAAGATCCCTAAAAAAGGGGGATAACAATCGGTGGGGAAGGGAAATGATGGGTTTTCTTTCCCCCACCTTTGCCAACGCCCCAATGGACTTGGAGGGCAAGAAACCAGCCCCCTCCACCCCTATATATAGTGGGGAGGCGCATGGGAGCAGCACCCCAAGCCCTGGCGCCTCCCTCCCTCCCGTGACACCTCTTCCTCCCCGCTTGCGCTTGGCGAAGCCCTGCCGGGATCCCGCTACTTCCACCACCACGCTGTCGTGCTGCTGGATCTCCATCAAATTCTCCTCCCCCCTTGCTGGATCAAGAAGGAGGAGACATCCCCGCTCCGTACGTGTGTTGAACGCGGAGGTGCCGTCCGTTCGGCGCTAGGATCATCGGTGATTTGGATCACGACGAGTACGACTCCATCAACCCCGTTCTCTTGAACGCTTCCGCGCGCGATCTACAAGGGTATGTAGATGCACTCCCCTCTCTCTCGTTGCTAGATGACTCCATAGATTGATCTTGGTGATACGTAGAAAATTTTAAATTTCTGCTACGTTCCCCAACAATGTGAGCATCATTAAAATTATCAATGCCTAGCTAAAAAGGCTGCGCTTGTTGGGAGGCAACCTAATTTTATTTTTGTTCTTTGCTTTTTGTTCCTGTTTAGTAATAAATAATTTATCTAGCCTCTGTTTAGATGTGGTTTTATGTTTTAATTAGTGTTTGTGCCAAGTAGAACCTTTGGGAAGACATGGGTGAAGTCTTTGCAATCTTGCTGTAAAAAACAGAAACTTTTGCGCTCACCGGATTAGATGCCATTTTGTACTGGAGAGTGATTTTAGGTTGATTATTTTTGCAGATGATTAATAGACAAATTCCTCACATCCACAAATTTATTTCAGAATTTTTGGAGTTCCATAAGTATTCGTTTGATACAGATTGCTACAGACTGTTCTGTTTTGACAGATTCTGTTTTTCGTGTGTTGTTTGCTTATTTTGATGAATCTATGAGTAGTATCGGGGGGTATGAACCATAGAGAAGTTGGAATACAGTAGGTTTAACACCAATATAAATAAAGAATGAGTTCATAACAGTACCTTAAAGTGGTGGTTTATTTTCTTATATTAACAGGGCTCATGAGATTTTCTGTTTAAGTTTTGTGTTGTGAAGTTTTCAAGTTTTGAGTAAAGATTTGATGGATTTTGAAATAAGGAGTGGCAAGAGCCTAAGCTTGGGCATGCCCAAGGCACCCCAAGGTAAAATTCAAGGACAACCAAAAGCCTAAGCTTGGGGATGCCCCGGAAGGCATCCCCTCTTTCGTCTTCGTCTATCGGTAACTTTACTTGAGGCTATATTTTTTATTCACCACATGATATGTGTTTTGCTTGGAGCGTCTTGTATGATTTGAGTCTTTGATTTTTAGTTTACCACAATCATTCTTGCCTTACACACCTTTTGGAGAGACATGCATGAATCGGAATTTATTAGAATACTCTATGTGCTTCACTTATATCTTTTGAGCTAGATAATTTTGCTCTAGTGCTTCACTTATATCTTTTTAGCATGCGGTGGTGGTTTTTATTTTATAGAAATTATTGATATCTCATGCTTCACTTATATCATTTTGAGAGTATTTTAGAATAGCATGGTAATTTTCTTTGGCTATAAAATTAGTCCTAATATGATGAGCATCCAAGATGGGTATAACAAAAACTATCACATAAAGTGCATTGAATACTATGAGAAGTTTGATTCATTATGATTGTTTTGAGATATGAAGATGGTGATATTATAGTCATGCTAGTTGAGTAGTTGTGAATTTGAGAGA
The DNA here is from genome assembly GCF_018294505.1 of Triticum aestivum. Lineage (NCBI taxonomy): Eukaryota > Viridiplantae > Streptophyta > Magnoliopsida > Poales > Poaceae > Triticum > Triticum aestivum. Next base: position 573,812,031 of record NC_057814.1, on the reverse strand, counting down.
TACTTGTGTTAAAGTTTGTGATTCCCGTAGCATGCACGTATGGTGAACCGTTATGTGATGAAGTCGGAGCATGATTTATTTATTGATTGTCTTCCTTATGAGTGGCGGTCGAGGACGAGCGATGGTCTTTTCCTACCAATCTATCCCCCTAGGAGCATGCGCGTAGTACTTCATTTTGATAACTAATAGATTTTTGCAATAAGTATGTGAGTTCTTTACGACTAATGTTGAGTCCATGGATTATACGCACTCTCACCCTTCCACCATTGCTAGCCTCTCTAATACCGCGCACCTTTCGCCGGTATCATACACCCACCATATACCTTCCTCAAAACAGCCACCATACCTACCTATTATGGCATTTCCATAGCCATTCCGAGATATATTGCCATGCAACTTTCCACCTTTCTGTTTATTATGACACGCTCCATCATTGTCATATTGCTTTGCATGATCATGTAGTTGACATCTTATTTCTGGCAAAGCCACCGTTCATAATTTTTCACACATGTCACTCTTGAATCATTGCACATCCCGGTACACCACCGGAGGCATTCACATAGAGTCATATTTTGTTCTAAGTATTGAGTTGTAATTCTTGAGTTGTAAGTAAATAAAAGTGTGATGATCATCATTATTAGAGCATTGTTCCAGTGAGGAAAGGATGATGGAGACTATGATTCCCCCACAAGTCGGGATGAGACTCCAGACGAAAAAACAGGCCATAATAACAAAAAGAAAGAGAAAGGCCCAAATAAAAAAATGAGAGAAGAAGAGAGAAGGGACAATGCTAATATCCTTTTACCACACTTGTACTTCAAAGTAGCACCATGATCTTCATGATAGAGAGTCTCCTATGTTGTCACTTTTATACTAGTGAGAATTTTACATTATAGAACTTGGCTTGTATATTCCAATGACGGGCTTCCTCAAATTGCCCTAGGTCTTCGTGAGCAAGCAAGTTGGATGCACACCCACTTAGTTTCTTTTGTTGAGCTTTCATACACTTATAGCTCTAGTGCATCCGTTGCATGGCAATCCCTACTCACTCACATTGATATCTATTGATGGGCATCTCCATAGCCCGTTGATACGCCTACTTGATGTGAGACTATCTTCTCCTTTTTGTCTTCTCCACAACCACCATTCTATTACACCTATAGTGCTATGTCCACGGCTCACGCTCATGTATTGCGTGAAGATTGAAAAAGTTTGAGAACATTAAAAGTATGAAACAATTGCTTGGCTTGTCATCGGGATTCATGATTAAATACTTTGTGTGATGAAGATAGAGCATAGCCAGACTATATGATTTTGTAGGGATAACTTTCTTTGGCCATGTTATTTTCAGAAGACATGATTGCTTTATTAGTATGCTTGAAGTATTATTATTTTTATGTCAATATTAAACTTTTATTTTGAATTTTATGGACCTGAACATTCATGCCACAATAAAGAGAATTACATTGAAAATTATGTTAGGTAGCATTCCACATCAAAAATTCTATTTTTATCATTTACCTACTCGAGGACGAGCAGGAATTAAGCTTGGGGATGCTTCATACGTCTCCAACGTATCTATAATTTTTTATTGTTCCATGCTATTATATTATCTGTTTTGGATGTTTAATGGGCTTTAATATGCTCTTTTATATTATTTTTGGGACTAACCTATTAACCGAAGGCCCAGTGCTAGTTTTTGTTTTTTTGCCTATTTCAGTGTTTTGCAGAAAAGGAATACCAAACGGAATCCAAATGGAATGAAACCTTCGCGATGATCTTTCTTGGAACAAACGCAATCTAGAAGACTTGGAGTTGAAGTCTGGAACTCTGCGAGGCGGCCACGAGGCAGGAGGGCGCGCCCAGGGGGGTAGGCGTGCCCCCACCCTCATGGGCCCCATGGAGCTCCATCGACGTACTTCTTTCGTCTATATATACTTTTATACCCTAAAAACATTAGGGGGAGCCACAAAACCACTTTTCCACTGCCGCAAACCTTCTATACCCGTGAAATCCCATCTTGGGGCCTTTTCCGGTGATCTGCCGGAGGGGGAATCGATCACGGAGGGCTTCTACATCAACACCATAGCCTCTCCGATGAAGCGTGAGTAGTTTACCACAGACCTCCCGGTCCATATTTATTAGCTAGATGGTTTCTTCTCTCTCTTTGGTTCTCAATACAAAGTTCTCCTCGATGTTCTTGGAGATATATTCGATGTAATACTCTTTTGCGGTGTGTTTGCCGAGATCCGATGAATTGTGGATTTATGATCAAGATTATCTATGAATAATATTTGGTTCTTCTCTGAATTCTTATATGCATGATTTGATATCTTTGCAAGTCTCTTCGAATTATCGGTTTAGTTTGGCCTACTAGATTGATCTTTCTTGCAATGGGAGAAGTGCTTAGCTTTGGGTTCTATCTTGCGGTGTCCTTTCCCAGTGACAGTAGGGGCATCAAGGCACGTATTGTATTGTTGCCATCGAGGATAAAAAGACGGGGTTTATATCATATTGCTTGAGTTTATCCCTCTACATCATGTCATCTTGCCTAATGCGTTACTCTGTTCTTATGAACTTAATACTCTAGATGCATGCTGGATAGCGGTCGATGTGTGGAGTAATAGTAGTAGATGCAGAATCGTTTCGGTCTACTTGACACGGACGTGATGCCTATATTCATGATCATTGCCTAGATATTCTCATAACTATGCGCTTTTCTATCAATTGCTCGGCAGTAATTTGTTCACCCACCGTAATATATGCTGAGAGAAGCCACTAGTGAAACCTATGGCCCCCGGGTCTATTTTACATCATATTAGTTTCCCGTCAACTTGCCAACTTCTGTCGCCGTTTATTTTGCAATCTTTACTTTCCAATCTATACAACAAAAATACCAAAAATATTTACTTTACTATCTTTATTAGATCTCACTTTTGCGAGTGACCGTGAAGGGATTGACAACCCCTTTATTGCGTTGGTTGCAAGGTTCTTGATTGTTTGTGCAGGTACTAGGTGACTTGCGTGTAATCTCCTACTGGATTGATACCTTGGTTCTCAAAAACTGAGGGAAATACTTACGCTACTTTCCTACATCACCCTTTCCTCTTCAAGGGAAAACCAACGCATGCTCAAGAGGTAGCACTCACCCTCGTTGTCACTATTGCAGATAATAGCATCAACATCATGTTAAGACGTGTCAATGAGCTGTGGAGACAGAAATGATCTGGAAGGTTGCACCGCTAATCAATAAAATTAAATTAACAACAGATTGGAAGTGTATGCGATCCAGAAATACTCTAAGAACATGAGCCACCTTTTAGCATTTTCACCAGGCAGAGAACTTGCCTCAATGTCCTAGACAAGCTTGACATGCTTACTGAGGGGAACCGTAGCTTGGTCTCATAGTCTGCATCATATGCCACAACTCTTCAAAATTAACCATAGATATACACTGTTGTGCGCTTAAAAATATAATGTACATCCAAGGTTATAAATCAAGGAAGGATCACTAACAAACTCACAGACCCATGACAATTTAAAGAGAAACCACAATGTACTTACAACCTCTAAAGAGTTAGATTTGAATGCGGTAGTGCCACACACAAATCGAACTCGCAGAGGTCGAATATTTGCTTCGAATAAAGATGCGAGTTTCAGACAACATCATACACTAAATAGATTCATAATTACCTCCTTTTGACATTTGACTTATCGATATCTTTAATATCTCATTAGCTTGTTTCGCCTGTTAGAATACATGAGAGGCAAAAACACAAACACATGGTGAACTAAAAATTTATTTTTGGCTCAAAAATGTAAACAACAAATAGTGCGTTGTGGCTAATTGAAGAATGACAGCATATCTCTTAGGTTTAAACAAATTGGAGGATCTACACCCACTGATTTAAGATCAAAGGCAAACTTCAACATCATTCTTAATGACGTCTCCATTGCAAGCATTCATTATAGACATTTGTTGTGATGCAAACAAATATAGTCTAAATTCCACTTTTTTGCTAATAATAATGGAAATACACAAATGTAATGACCAGCGAGCATGTAAGAAAACCGGAAAAGAAATAGGTTCTACTTGGGTAAGGAGAATATCATCTATGAATCGTGCTTCCCCTAGTTATGTTACTAAAAAAATGAAGTACACAAGCATATAAGAAAGCATGAGAACTACATTCTAAACCAAGTAGGCACCCCAACTTGAAAAGATATTATGATGTTTTTACATTGAAAAACTTAAGACACCTGGTGAAGACTAATTAGACTTCTTGCAAGGAATAGCATCGGTGCAAATCAGTTCCTGCCTGTTTATCGACCTCCTTGACATAATCTAAACGTTCCCTGGAAAAAGACAAAAGATAAATGTTCTTAGGAACAAGCTAGCACATGATCTTGAAATACAAATCCTTGCAAAAGGAGGGCAAAGCAAAACGAAATGCAGAGACAGATCAATTCTGTTCCAAATAAGCACTTCCGTTATAGGCATAATCAGGGGAAAAGAGAACAAAGAAAGGAGAGGATAAGATGATGTACATGAATGGCCTCACTATCTAGGTCGGCGCTGTCCGGTCGACCGCTGCAGAACCATCTTATCACTAGCAATAATCAAACTACCAGATGCTTGCAAATGGAAAACTTCCCCCTACCACCCCTACTATTGTCAACTACAGCTGTCAGTGTTGTTCCATAGTGCGTCAGGCAAGCTGTGTATAAACTCCAATACAGAAATGGACTCCAAAGAAGGAATCCAGCATAAGAATACCCCTGATGCACACTAATAAAGCAAGGTAACATTAGTAAGCATGAACTGTAATACGGACTGAAGAAATAAGAGATAATATTAGATTGGACAATATATGGTTGTTAGGACTGGCTCTATACATAAATGACAGACACAAATCAGTAAGCATGAGTAGTAATATTGACAAAAGAAACCAGAGATAACATTACATTGTGCTATACATGATTGTTAGGACTGGATCTATAAACATATGACACTAATGAGAAAAGGCCCTAGCCTCTTCCTCTCAACCTTAGTGGCGTACTTAAACCCAAACCTTAGATAAGCGTCAGATATTACAATGATATTAATAAACTAAATGGCATTCAACCATTTTGTGCACACTTATCATTTGTTCACCTGAATTACTTCTATAGCTAATAAAGACAAGAAGTTATATTATTAAGAGCATGTGCATGACATATATTTGAATAACATGATATTATGGCCTGCTTCTACAAAAACGTATTGTGCATCGCGCGCACGCACAACGCAGCGCCAACACGGAGGTTGAGATTGTCCTTGGTGCCAGCAATGCCGGTGAATTGAACGGCGCCGAGCAAGTGCATTGCCTCCCGGCGGTCACCACCAGTGTTGCTCCCGCCTCCCGGCTCCCAGTGCAATACAACTGGATCTATTGACACAACAAAAACAGTAGAAAGATCAACCTAAGCACAAAGAAAAGAAAGGGAACATGATTAATAATTGTGCTAATTGTTCTTACAATTTCCAAGAAGGTGCATGCGTCGAGGTTGCTGATGTCCACATAGGCTTTGACAAGATTTTGGCTTGAACGGCGATGCGCAACGGTGATACCCTACAGAACAACCCTACTTTGCCCAACTTCCTAAATTTCCTGCACCTGCAAGCACATCCGAACAAATCCCCATGAGAACCCCATCCTAGCGGCGAGCTAGAGGTAGCATGACAAGGATGATGGCATGCTAATTCGAGCAGGGTGAGCCGGTGAGCAATCTGGCGGCACCAATCAGTTTGGGTACACATAACAGGGTGGTTATAGGAAAGAAAATGTTTGATACGTCTCCGTCGTATCTACTTTTCCAAACACTTTTTTCCCTTGTTTTGGACTCTAACTTGCATGATTTGAATGGAACTAACCCGGACTGACGCTGTTTTCAGCAGAATTGCCATGGTGTTCTTTATGTGCAGAAACAAAAGTTCTCGGAATGACCTGAAACTCCACGGAACTTATTTTTGGAAAATAATAAAAATACTGGAAGAAAAATCCACGTCAGGGGGGCCTCCACCTGTCCACGCGGGTGGGGGGCGCGCCCCCTGCCTCGTGGGCCCCCTAACACTCCACCGACCTCAACTCCAACTCCATATATTCGTGTTCGGGGAGAAAAAAATCAGAGAGAAGGATTCATCGCGTTTTACGATACGGAGCTGCCGCCAAGCCCTAAAACTTCTCGGGAGGGCTGATCTGGAGTCCGTTCGGGGCTCCGGAGAGGGGAAGTTGTCGCCGTCGTCATCATCAACCATCCTCCATCACCAATTTCACGATGCTCACCGCCGTGCGTGAGTAATTCCATCGTAGGCTTGCTGGACGGTGATGGGTTGGATAAGATTTATCATGTAATCGAGTTAGTTTTGTTAGGGTTTGATCCCTAGTATCCACTATGTTCTGAGATTGATGTTGCTATGACTTTGCTATGCTTAATGCTTGTCACTAGGGCCCGAGTGCCATGATTTCAGATCTGAACCTATTATGTTTTCATGAATATATGTGAGTTCTTGATCCTATCTTGCAAGTCTATAGTCACCTACTATGTGTTATGATCCGGCAACCCCGAAGTGAGAATAATCGGGACCACTCCCGGTGATGACCATAGTTTGAGGAGTTCATGCATTCACTATGTCTTAATGCTTTGGTCCGGTTCTCTATTAAAAGGAGGCCTTAATATCCCTTAGTTTCCATTAGGACCCCGCTGCCACGGGAGGGTAGGACAAAAGATGTCATGCAAGTTCTTTTCCATAAGCACGTATGACTATATTCGGAATACATGCCTACATTATATTGATGAATTGGAGCTAGTTCTGTGTCACCCTATGTTATGATTGCTACATGATGAACCGCATCCGGCATAATTCTCCATCACCGATCCAATGCCTACGAGATTTTCACATATTGTTCTTCGCTTATTTACTTTTCCGTTGCTGCTGTTACAATCACTACAAAACCCAAAAATATTACTTTTGCTACTGTTACCGTTACTTCCATATTACTTTGCTACTAAACACTTTGCTGCATATACTAAGTTATCCAGGTGTGATTGAATTGTCAACTCAACTGCTAATACTTGAGAATATTCTTTGGCCCCCCTTGTGTTGAATCAATAAATTTGGGTTGAATACTCTACCCTCGAAAACTATTGCGATCCCCTATACTTGTGGGTTATCAAGACTATTTTCTGGCGCCGTTGCCGGGGAGCATAGCTCTATTCTTTGAGTCACTTGGGATTTATATCTGTTGGTGACTATGAAGAACTTGAAAGACACGAAAACAAAAATTTATCCCTCAACTATGAGGGGAGGTAAGGAACTGCCATCTAGCTCTGCACTTGATTCACCTTCTGTTTTGAGTAAGCTTGCGACACCTAAACCTGCTTCTGCTATTAATTCTGATATGTCGCATGTTATCAATGATGCCACTTCTGCTATGCATGATACTTATGATGAACTACTTCTATGCTTGATACTACTGTGCCACTTGGTGAATTTCTTGATGAACAACTTGCTAGGGCTAGAGAGAATGAAATTATTGAAACTGATAATATTGAAGATAGTGATGATGAAGACTCTCCCCCTAATAAATATGAATTGCCTGTTGTGCCTGAGGGTTATGTTCTGGATGAAGAATCTGCTAGAGCCATTCTTGCTTGCAATAATAGAAGTGATCTTAAGAAGTTACTAGCTAAATGGAAGCAACAATCTCTTAATGCTAGAATGAAACCTGACCCTGCTTTTGCTACTTCACCTATCTGTGTTACTGATAAGGATTATGAATTCTCTGTTGATCCTAATATAATTACTTTGGTTGAATTTGATCCTTTTTATGGCTATGAATCTGAAACTATTGTGGCACATCTTACTAAATTAAATGATATAGCCACCCTGTTCACTAATGATGAGAGAACCCGCTACCTTTATATCCTTAAAATATTTCCGTTCTCATTAAAGGGTGATGCTAAGATATGGTTTAATTCTCTTGATCCTGGTTGTGTGCGTAGTCCCCGGGATATGATTTATTACTTCTCTGCTAAATATTTCCCTGCTCATAGGAAACAAGCTGCTTTAAGGGACATATATAATTTTGTGCAAATTGAAGAAGAGAGTATCCCACAAGCTTTGGGGAGGCTTCTCCAATTACTTAATGCTTTGCCTGATCATCCTCTTAAGAAAAATGAAATACTTGATATCTTTTATAATGGACTAACTGATGCTTCCAGAGATTACCTGGATAGTTGTGCTGGTTCTGTTTTCAGGGAAAGAACACCGGATGAAGCTGAAATTCTATTGAATAATATGTTGACCAATGAATAATTGGACACTTCCTGAGACAACTCCCGAGCCTATTCCTAAACTAACTCCGAAGAAGAGAGGTGTTCTATTTCTCAGTCCTGAAGATATGCAAGAGGCAAAGAAATCTATGAAAGAAAAAGGTATTAAAGTTGAAGACGTTAAGAATTTACCTCCTATTGAAGAAATACATGGTCTAAATTTACCACCTGTTGAAGAAATATCTGATCTTAATCCATTACCTATTGAAGAAACACATGGTCTTGATAACCCGACACAGGTAGTAAAGGTAAATTCTCTCTATAGATTTGATGAAGGTGACATTCCTCACTATAAGTCTGCTAGACAATGCTTAGAAGAGTTTGATAATTTTATTGTCAAACAAGAAAACTTCAATGCTTATTTTGGTAGACAATTGAAATACAATTCCGATACGCTTGAACACTTGGGTGATTATATGTCTAGAGTTAAAGGTGAACTTAAACTCATTAGTAAACATGCTTCTATGGTTACCACTCAAGTAGAACAAGTACTTAAAGCTCAAAATGATTTGCTCAATGAATTGAATAGTAAGAATAATGATTATGCTGTTAGAGTGGCTACTAGAACTGGTAAAATGACTTAGGAACCTTTGTATCCTGAAGGCCATCCTAAGAGAATTGAGCAAGATTCTCAGAGAAATAATATTGATGCACCTAGTGCTTCTAAAAAGAAGAAAAAGAAAAATGATAGGACTTTGCATGCTTCTAGTGAACCTATTACTGAACAACCTGAGAATCCAAATGATATTTCTATTTATGATGCTGAAACACAATCCGGTAATGAACATGAACCTAGTGATAATATTAATGAAGATGTTCATGATGATGCTCAACCTAGTAATGATAATGATGTAGAAATTGAACCTGCTGTTGATCTTGATAACCCACAATCAAAGAATCAACGTTATGGTAAAAGAGACTTTGTTGCTAGGAAACACGGTAAAGAAAGAGAACCATGGGTTCAGAAACCCATGCCTTTCCCTCCCAAACCATCCACGAAAAAGGATGATGAGGATTTTGAGCGCTTTGCTGAAATGATTAGACCTATCTTTTTGCGTATGCGATTAACTGATATGCTCAAAATGAATCCTTATGCCAAGTATATGAAAGAAATTGTTACTAATAAAAGGAAGATACCGGAAGCTGAAATTTCCACCATGCTTGCTAATTATACCTTTAAGGGTGGAATACCAAAGAAACTAGGAGATCCCGGGGTACCCACTATACCATGCTCCATTAAAAGATGGGTTTTTATCATTTATGGCACCGGTTATGTCCCACTACTCAGTTTTGCCATTAGAAGTTATAACTGCTCAAAAATGCCATCGATTCGCGAAAGGATTGCTCAAAAATGCCATTAGATATCTCAAAAATGCCATCATTCTGTTAGATGTTTGCTAAAAAATGCCATTTGACATTGTTATTTTCATGCCAAACCCGTTGACCATGTTATATGACAAAAGTAAGCCTAGAATCACATGTCAGTTCTCTATATCTCACAATGATAAGTGTGGCCCCACTTGTCAAGAGTAACCAAGCGAATAATTTTATAGGAAAATAAGAACGTTGTTGGGATCAAGTGGGCCCCACACTTTATTGTAGTGAGATAGAGGGAAGCTGGCATGTTGGTTCATAGGTATTTATGTCAGTATAACATGGCAAAAGAGATTTTAGATCACAATAATGGTGTCTAGTGGCATTTTTGAGCATGTGTCTAACGAAGCGATGGCATTTTTGAGTAGTTGAAATTCCTAGTGGCAAAACTGAGTAGTGGGACACAACCGATGGCATAACTGATAAAAACCCTTAAAAGAAACTATGTTAAAACTGCTTTATGTGATCTTGGAGCCGTTGTTAGTGTTATGCCTCTCTCTTTATATCGAAGACTTGACTTGAATAAGTTGACACCTACTGAAATATCTTTGCAAATGGCTGATAAATCAACTGCTATACCTGTCGGTATTTGTGAGGATGTGCCTGTTGTGGTTGCAAACGTTACTATTTTGACGGACTTTGTTATTCTTGATATTCCCGAGGACGATAGTATGTCTATTATTCTTGGAAGACCTTTTTTGAATACTGCAGGGGCTGTTATTGATTGCAACAAAGGTAATGTCACTTTTCATGTTAATGGTAATGAGCATACGGTACACTTTCCGAGGAAACAACCTCAAGTCCACAGTATCAATTCTATTGGAAAAATTCCATCGATTATTATTGGAGGTTTTGAATTTCCTCTTCCTACTGTCAAGAAGAAATATGATATTCTTATTATTGGGGATGTGCATATCCCCGTTGAGGTAACATAGTGTCATTCGAAATTTCTCCGGTTCCATGTTAGTCGGAATGAGTTTGTTAACAAGACTTGATCAACCTTGTTAGTGGATTCCTTTTGATGAGCATGAGATGGATGAAACTAGAAAGCACAACCTTCTGTACCCTCCTTTTACCTTCTGTTATTTAGTTGAAATAAAGCAAATATAGTATTTTCCTGTCTGTTTTCTGAATTATCCGTGCAATATAAAAATACCCCAAAAATAAAAGTTCTCCAAATGCCCTGCCAATGGAATATGATTTTTTCTGGAATATTTGAGAATATCTGGCACTGAGAACACAGCAGGGGGAGCAAGCACCTGGCCACGAGGGTCCAGGGCGCGCCCACCCCTACAGGGCGCCCCCTGCCTCGTGGGCCCATGGTGGCTCCCCTCCACTTATTCCTGCACCCACACACTTCTTCTTCCACCCAAAAAATCACCATCCAGCTCAAGCACGAGTTCTAGCTCATTTTGCTGCGATTTTCGATCTCCTTTCTCAAAGCACCTCTCACAAATCTGCTTTGGGAGATTGTTCCTTGGTATGTGACTCCTCCATTGGTCCAATTAGTTTTTGTTCTAGTGCTTTATTCATTGCAAATTTGTGCTACCTAGGTGATCATGTTCTTGAGCTTGCATGAAAAATTTATATGGTTCCAAGTAGTTCTAATGCATGATATAGGCTCTAGGCACTTGTAGGAGTAGTTGCTATCAATTTTGTTGAGCTTGGTTCACTTTTATTTGAAGTTACTAAAAATTTCAGAAATTTTTCAGAGGAAGAAATATGCTTAGGAAAATGTACCAAGGTGGTCCTTCAAGGAAGCAAGGACCCAGGCTCGCAATGCGCGATGCCGATGATGAGCCACCCAGGAACGCTCCAGTGCGGCCTTGTGAATGGCCTTCAGAAGACTTTATGGATCGAGCGGGAATCAAGGAAGAATTTAACGCGTATTTGCGTAACGCCGATCTTGTGAGCTTCGAGGGAGAAAAGTGCCGCCAGTACCACTATCTCACTAGTTCCTTTGTGAGGAGCTTTGAATTTTCATCTTCATGCAATTCTCAAACTGTCCTATTTTATCTCTATGAAAAATCTTATACTATGGACTTGGAGGATTTTACCACTGCTTGCAAACTTCCACAATGGGGTAGTACTAGTGAACCTCGCAAATCCTAATTTAGAGAATTTCTTGCTAGTATAACTGTGGGGGACTAGAGATATAGCACAAGCTACCATAGGGAGCATTCATTTTCCTGCTATACATTATTTTGCTCTCTTTATAGGTAGGTGCATAAATGGTAAGGATGAAGCATGTCACATGTGTGTCCCTGACCTCAGTATTCTTAGGAGTGCTGTGTTAGGAGATAAATCTTATAATTTGGGATCCATTGTTGTGCGTAGGTGGCATCATAATAGATTTAATGGAGATTTCTTTGGTGGAATTTATGCAACCCGCTTAGCTGATTTTCTTGGTGTAACCATACGCGATGATGATATTGAATTGCCTCCTACTTATCTAGACTTTAATGCTATGGTTCACCATCAGGTTGTCGAGAGGAATGAACCACCTCTCCAGTACAGACTAATCTTTGACAGGCGTCACGCCGTCAATATTGTTCTTCCTGCACCTACTCTCTTTGACTTTCAGGAAAAAGGGAGACATTACCTAACCAGAGAGGAGGCAGAGGAGTATAGGAGGAGGGCTGAGATAGCTCGCCTCCAAGCAGCAGCACACGATGCAATGACCGCTGCATCTCAGTACGACCCCAACTACAACTTTGGATATCCGCCAGGCCACCCGTGGCAATAAACCAACTTAGGCCAAAAGCCTAAGCTTGGGGGAGTATGTATTTCTCACCGACATTACATTTATGTTCACACACTCATTGCTAGATGTCGGTGCTCATACTCTTTCACTGTAATATCCATGCTAGTTTATTTTCTTTTCCTGCTTTCTTCTTGTGTGTTTGAAAAACCTTAAGAAAAACAAAAAAATTAGTTGTAGCTTTTAGCTAGTTTACTTTTCATGCTTGTAGTAGTAATAATTAAAAGAAAACCCAAAAAAGATTTCTTGTTCTTCTTTTGCTTGTTGGGAGCTTTCCCGTGTAAATAGTTTTCTTTTCTTTCCTTTGGGGGTCGATAGGAGAAGACCATGATTAAATTGTTGAAGTGGCTCTTATATGCATTATTGTTGATTTAACCAAGAGCCCATATTGCCTTGTCTTCTCCTGTTTATTGAATGCTTGCAGATTCCAGCTTAGTCCAATGCACGTGCACTCTTATTATTTTCACATCATTCGGTCGTGCAAGTGAAAGGCAATTATGACGATATATGATGGACTGATTGAGATGAGAGAAGCTGGTATGAACTCGACCTCTCTTGTTTTTGTAAATATGATTAGTTCATCGTTCCTGATTCAGCCTATTATGAATAAACATGTTTGCAATGACAATTAGAGATCATAGTTTCTTATGCCATGCTTGATTAGCTATGAGTTATAATGGTTTACCTTGCGTGTCAACATGCTATTAAAATGGTTGTGATGTGGTATAGTGGGGTGGTATCCTCCTTTGAATGATTTAAGTGACTTGACTTGGCACATGTTCACGCATGTAGTTGAAACAAATCAACATAGCCTTCATGATATTTATGTTCATGGTGGATTATATCCTACTCATGCTTGTACTCAATGTTTATTAATTTTAATGCATGTTCATGACTGTTGTCGCTCTCTAGTTGGTTGCTTCCCAGTCTTTTGCTAGCCTTCACTTGTACTAAGCGGGAATGCTGCTTGTGCATCCAATTCCTTAAACCCCAAAGTTATGCCATATGAGTCCACTATACCTTCCTATATGCGGTATCTACCTACCGTTCCAAGTAAATTTGTATGTGCCAAACTCTAAACCTTCAAATGAAATTCTGTTTTGTATGCTCGAATAGCTCATGTATCAACTAGGGCTGTCCGTATCTTCCATGCTAGGCAGGTTATTCTCAAGAGGAGTGGACTCCGCTCCTCACTCACGAGAAAATGGCTGGTCAGCGGGATGCCCAGTCCCATGCTTTATGCAAACTAAATCAAAATAATTGCAAACAAAACTCCCCTGGGACCGTTGCTAGTTGGAGGCACTCGTTGTTTCGAGCAAGCCATGGATTGATGCTTGTTGGTGGTGGGGGAGTATAAACTTTACCATTCTGTTTGGGAACCGCCTATAATGTGTGTAGCATGGAAGATATCGCCATCTCTCAGTTGTTATGTTGACAATGAAAGTATGCCGCTCAAAATATTATTTATCTCTGCCTTAAAATCGAGCTCTGGCACCTCTACAAATCCTTGCTTCCCTCTGCGAAGGGCCTATCTATTTAATTTCATGTTGGGTCATCACCCTCTTATTAAAAAGCACCAGCTGGAGAGCACTACTGTCATTTGCATTCATTACTATTAATTTATGTTGGGTATGACTATGACTGGATCTCTTTTACCATGAATTACAATGTCTAGTCAGTCCTTGATCTTTAAAGGTTCTCTGCATTTATGTTTTGCGGTCTCAGAAAGGGCTAGCGAGATACCATCCTGTTATATCATATTATGATTATTTTGAGAAAGTGTTGTCATCCGAGATTTATTATTATTGCTCGCTAGTTGATTATGCCATTGATATGAGTAAACATAAGACCTAAGAGTTATTGTGAATATGGTTAGTCATAATCTTTGCTGAAAACTTGAATGCTGGCTTTACATATTTACAACGACAAGAGCAAACAGAGTTTGTAAAAGTTTTTCTTTATCACTTTCAGTTTATCAACTGAATTGCTTGAGGACAAGCAAAGGTTTAAGCTTGGGGGAGTTGATATGTCTCCGTCGTATCTACTTTTCCGAACACTTTTGCCCTTGTTTTGGACTCTAACTTGCATGATTTGAATGGAACTAACCCGGACTGACGCTGTTTTCAGCAGAATTGCCATGGTGTTATTTATGTGCATAAACAAAAGTTCTCGGAATGACCTGAAACTCCACGGAACCTATTTTTGGAAAATAATAAAAGTACTTAAAGAAGAATCCACTTCAGGGGGCCTCCACCTGTCCACGAGGGTGGGGGGCGCGCCCCCTGCCTCGTGGGCCCCCTGACGCTCCACCGACCTCAACTCCAACTCCATATATTTGTGTTCGGGGAGAAAAAAATCAGAGAGAAGGATTCATCGCGTTTTACAATACGGAGCCGCCGCCAAGCCCTAAAACCTCTCGGGAGGGCTGATCTGGAGTCCGTTCGGGGCTCCGGAGAGGGGAACCCGTCGTCGTCGTCATCATCAACCATCCTCCATCACCAATTTCATGATGCTCACCGCCGTGCGTGAGTAATTCCATCGTAGGCTTGCTGGACGGTGATGGGTTGGATGAGATTTATCATGTAATCGAGTTAGTTTTGTTAGGGTTTGATCCCTAGTATCCACTATGTTCTGAGATTGATGTTGCTATGACTTTGCTATGCTTAATGCTTGTCATTAGGGCCCGAGTGCCATGATTTCAGATCTGAACCTATTATGTTTTCATGAATATATGTGAGTTCTTGATCCTATCTTGCAAGTCTATAGTCACCTACTATGTGTTATGATCCGGCAACCCCGAAGTGACAATAATCGGGACCACTCCCGGTGATGACCATAGTTTGAGGAGTTCATGTATTCACTATGTGTTAATGCTTTGGTCCGGTACTCTATTAAAAGGAGGCCTTAATATCCCTTAGTTTCCATTAGGACCCCGCTGCCACGGGAGGGTAGGACAAAAGATGTCATGCAAGTTCTTTTCCATAAGCACGTATGACTATATTCGGAATACATGCCTACATTATATTGATGAATTGGAGCTAGTTCTGTGTCACCCTATGTTATGATTGCTACATGATGAACCGCATCCGGCATAATTCTCCATCACCGATCCAATGCCTACGAGCTTTTCACATATTGTTCTTCGCTTATTTACTTTTCCGTTGCTACTATTACAATCACTACAAAACCCAAAAATATTACTTTTGCTACTGTTACCGTTACTTCCATATTACTTTGCTACTAAACACTTTGCTGCAGATACTAAGTTATCCAGGTGTGGTTGAATTGACAACTCAACTGCTAATACTTGAGAATATTCTTTGGCTCCCCTTGTGTCGAATCAATAAATTTGGGTTGAATACTCTACCCTCGAAAACTGTTGCGATCCCCTATACTTGTGGGTTATCAATGTTCACCGTGGTCACCACCATTGTTGCTCCTGCCTCCCGGCTCCCGGCTCCCGGGGCAATACAACCGAATCTATTGACACAAAAAACAGTAGAAAGATCAATGAGTTACATTCGCTAAGCACAAAGAAAAGAATGGGAACATGATTCATAATTGTGCCAATTATTCTTACAATTTCCAAGAAGGTAGCATGCGTCGAGGTTGCTGATGTCCATGCAGAGTCTGACGAGATTTTGGCTCGAACGGCGATGCGCAATGGTGATACAGTCCAGAACAACCCTACTTTGCCCAACTGCCTGAATTGACTGCACCTGCACGCACATCCGAACTATTCCCCATGAGAACTCCATCCCAGCGGCAAGCCAGAGGTAGCATGACAAAGATGATGGCAAACTTCGAGAAGGGTGAGCGGGCATGGAGGATGATACGTCCATTTTGCATCATGCTTTTATATCGATATTTATTGCATTATGGGCTTTTATTACACGTTATGTCACAGTACTTATGCCTTTTCTCTCTTATTTTATAAGGTTTACATGCAGAGGGAGAATGCCGGCAGCTGGAGTTCTGGGCTGGAAAATGAGCAAATATTAGAGACCTATCCTGCACAACTCCAAAAGTCCTGAAACTCCACGGAAGTTATTTTTGGAATTAATAAAAAATACTGAGCGAAGAAAGTACCAGAGGGGGGCCATCCACCATCCACGAGGGTGGGGGCGCGCCCCTGCCTCGTGGGCCCCCTAGCAGGCCTCCGGTGCCCATCTTCTGCTATATGAAGTCTTTTACCCTGGAAAAAATCATAAGCAAGCTTTCGGGATGAAACACCGCCGCCACGAGGCGGAACCTTGGCGGAACTAATCTAGGGCTCCGGCGGAGCTGTTCTGCCGGGGAAACTTCCCTCCGGGAGGGGGAAATCATCGCCACCGTCATCACCAACGATCCTCTCATCGGGAGGGGGTGAATCTCCATCAACATCTTCACCAGCACCATCTCCTCTAAAACCCTAGTTCATCTCTTGTATCCAATCTTTGTCCCAAAGCCTCAGATTGGTACCTGTGGGTTGCTAGTAGTGTTGATTACTCCTTGTAGTTGATGCTAGTTGGTTTACTTGGTGGAAGATCATATGTTCAGATCCTTTATGCATATTAATACACCTCTGATTATGAACATGAATATGATTTGTGAGTAGTTACGTTTGTTCCTGAGGACATGGGAGAAGTCTTGCTATAAGTAGTCATGTGAATTTGGTATTCGTTCGATATTTTGATGAGATGTATGTTGTCTCTCCTCTAGTGGTGTTATGTGAACGTCGACTACATGACACTTCACCATTGTTTGGGCCTAGAGGAAGGCATTGGGAAGTAATAAGTAGATGATGGGTTGCTAGAGTGACAGAAGCTTAAACACTAGTTTATGAGTTGCTTCGTAAGGGGCTGATTTGGATCCATATGTTTCATGCTATGGTTAGGTTTACCTTAATACTTCTTTTGTAGTTGCGGATGCTTGCAATAGGGGTTAATCATAAGTGGGATGCTTGTCCAATAAAGGGCAGCACCCAAGCACCGGTTCACCCACATACCAAATTATCAAAGTACCGAGCGTGAATCATATGAGCGTGATGAAAACTAGCTTGACGATAATTCCCATGTGTCCTCGGGAGCGTTTTCCTTCATATAAGAGTTTGTCCAGACTTGTCCTTTGCTACAGAAAGGATTGGGCCATCTTGCTTCACCTTATTTACTTTCATTACTTGTTACTCGTTACAAATTACCTTATCACAGAACTATCTGTTACCGATAATTTCAGTGCTTGCAGAGAATACCTTACTGAAAACCGCTTATCATTTCCTTCTGCTCCTCGTTGGGTTTGACATGCTTACTTATTGAAAGGACTACGATAGATCCCCTACAGTTGTGGGTCATCAAGACTATTTTCTGGCGCCGTTGCTGGGGAGTGAAGCGCCTTTGGTAGGTGGAATTTGGTAAGGAAAAATTTATATAGTGTGCTGAAATTTACTGTCACTTGTTACTATGGAACATAATCCTTTGAGGGGCTTGTTCGGGGTATATTCACCCCGACCAGTAGAGCAAAGAGTTGCTCCTCAACCTACTGAAAATGTTTACTTTGAAATTCCTTCGGGTATGATAGAGAAACTGCTAGCTAACCCTTTTACAGGAGATGGAACATTACATCCCGATTTGCACCTAATCTATGTGGATGAAGTCTGTGGATTATTTAAGCTTGCAGGTATGCCCAAGGATGTTATCAAGAATAAGGTCTTCCCTTTTTCTTTTAAGGGAAAAGCATTGACATGGTTTAGGCTATGTGATGATATGTGATCATGGAACTACAACCGATTGAAATTGGAATTTCATCAGAAGTTTATCCTATGCATCTTGTTCATCGTGATCACAATTATATATATAATTTTTGGCCTCGCGAAGGAGAAAGCATCGCTCAAGCTTGGGGGAGGCTTAAGTCAATGTTATATTCATTCCCCAATCATGAGCTCTCAAGAGAAATTATTATTCAAAAAATTTATGCTCGGCTTTCTCTCAATAATCGCTCTATGCTCGATACTTCTTGTACTGGCTCTTTTATGATGAAGACTATTGAATTCAAATGGGATTTATTGGAAAGAATTAAACGCAACTCTGAAGATTAGGACCTCAACGAAGGTAAGGAGTCAGGTATAACACCTAAGTTTGATTGTGTTAAATCTTTTATGGATACCGATGTTTTCCGTGAATTTAGCACTAAATATGGACTTGACTCTGAGATAGTAGCTTCTTTCTGTGAATCATTTTCTACTCATTTTGACCTCCCTAAGGAGAAGTGGTTCAAATATAACCCTCCCATTGAAGTAAAAGTAGTTGCACCTATTAAAGTTGAATAAAAGACTATCACTTATAATGTTGATCCTGTTGTTCCTACTAGTTATATTGAGAAACCACCTTTCCCTGTTAGAAAAAAGGATCATGCTAAAGCTTCAACTGTGGTTCGTAAGAGTAACACTAGAACACCTACACCCCCTGAGCAAATTAAAGTTGAACCTAGTGTTGCTATGGTTAAAGATCTCTTGGCTGATAATATTGATGGGCATGTACTTCTGTGATGAAGCTGCTAGAATTGCTAGACCTGATACTAAAAATAAACATAGACCTGTTGTAGGCATGCCTGTTATTTCTGTTAAAATAGGAGATCATTGTTATCATGGCTTATGTGATATGGGTGCTAGTGCAAGTGCAATACCTCATTCCTTATACAAAGAAATTATGCATGATATTGCACCTGCCGAGATAGAAGAAATTGATGTTACAATTAAGCTTGCCAATAGAGACACTATTTCACCAGTTGGGATTGTTAGAGATGTTGAAGTCTTGTGTGGGAGAGTTAAATATCCTACTGATTTTCTTGTTCTTGGTTCTCCACAAGATAACTTTTGTCCCATTATATTTGGTAGACCCTTTTTGAATATTGTTAATGCTTAGAGAGGGTCCGAACCTGGGTAAACATCGTGTCCCCCGTCTCCTGTAACCATCGATCCTAGACGCACAGTTCGGGACCCCCTACCTGAGATCCGCCGGTTTTGACACCGACATTGGTGCTTTCATTGAGAGTTCCACTGTGTCATCGACGAAAGGTTCGATGGCCTCTTCGATCGTCTATAGTGACGCTGTCCAAGGAGAAACCTTTCTCCCCGAACAGATTTTCGTATTCGGCGGCTTCGTACTGCGGGCCAACTCGCTTGGCCATCTGGAGCAGATCGATAGCTACGCCCCTGGCCACCAGGTCAGATTTGGAAGCTTGAACTACGTTGCGGATATCCGTGGAGACTTGATCTTCAATGGATTCGAGACCGCGACGATCGCTTCCCCTTGCTCCGATGAACATGACCTAAATCTGTCATCGGATCGCATCCAGGAGATGGTCCCTATTGCTGCAACGGCCTTAGAATCGGAGCAGATTGTGCCATCTGAGGCCATAGAGTCCGCGGTGTTGGAGCCGCACACAGACTCGACACCCTGTAATATTTGCGTCAACGGAACTCTGGACTCGTCTCTGGCTATAAGTTCCGGACCATGTACGCCTGCGGAAGCCAAACTGGGTCGGTTATCAATTTTCGAATTTGACGCCGTAGACATCTTCCAACACTCGCCCCTGGGCGACGTGCTAAACTTGTTAAAAAACCTGTCCTTGGCGGGGGAATCACAGCCGAACTATGTCCGGTTTGAGCTAGGGGATGACGACGGAGAATTTTGCTTCCCACCCGCCACCCACTTCATAGCCACTGTTGATGACTTAACCAACACGCTTGACTATGGCTCCAAGGACATCGACGGTATAGACGACGATGCTGACAAGGAGCAAGGCTAAGACCTGCCATTCACGGGGCATGGGATGGCCACCTCTTCGTACGACGTGTACATGGTTGATAGACCTAAAAAAGCCAGCGATGATGACAAAGAAGATCCAGTTGAGAACAAACCTCCTGAGACACAGTCTAAGTACCGGCGCCCTAAACGCCGCTCTAAGTCACATCGCAGCAACGCTGGCATCGGAGAAAATAGTACTCCGGATGACGCCGAAAACAATGAAGACCCAGTTGGAGCAAGATCCGAACAGGAGGAAGAAGAAAACGGGCAAGCCAGCCCCGATGAACAGGCTCTACCCAGTGACAATTCGGAGGACGACAACTACCTTCCGCTCTCCGAAGATGAGGTAACACTACAAAAAAATACACTTCCGTGATGATACGTGTTTGTCACAGTAGGTCGCGTTTTTTGTCATGCATGTACATCCATGACAAATTTATGACAGAATCAAGATAGTCATACATGTGTTGTTGTAGAAGTGTTCCATGACATTACCAAAATTATCATCACGGAAGTGTCCACTTCCATGACGATAAATCGCACGTCACAGAAGTGCTTTCGTCAAGGGTGACCGACACGTGGCATCCACCGTAACGGAACGCCGTTAAGCTATCGGGTCGGGTTTTGGATCCGGTAACCCGTTAACAGCCCCGACCAATGGGGATTTTCCACGTGTAAAATCATCATTGGATGGAGGAAACACGTGTCGGCTCATCGTTGGGACAGATGTCATCCACTCATTGGACAGAAGGCGCCTATGATACGTCAACACGTGGCATGGCCCAACAGAGGCCCATTCCTGTGAAAAGGCTGGCCCGTTTGACTTGGTTAAAAGGCGGCGGGCTGGCCCATGGAAAACCTGTTAACGGCCTGTTCGCATATAGCCCATTTACAACCCGCTAACCCAAGGCCTGTTACGCCCTATCCGAATTAGGCCCAGTAGCGTCATCTGGGCCATCCAATATGATTCCAACCCGTTTTCACTTCTGGCCCATGTATGGCCCATGACGTCTTTCGGCCCATATGAGGCCCTATGTAACTCTTGGCCTATCAACGGCCCGTGGTGAAACTGGCCCGTAATGAACAGTGTATCACTTTACACCCATTAACGGCCCGTGGTGAAACTCGCCCGTAATGAACAGTGTATCACTTTATACCCATTAACGGCCCGTTATTCCGTTGGGCCGTTTCCAGCCCATGTTATCTTTCGGCCTTCTCAGAGCCCATTTATTCTTGGGCTCATTTCCAGCATTCGTTTACTTATGGCCCGTTACTGTCATTTTCTGCTTGTGGGCCAAATTCAGCCTGTGGTTACAGTCGGCCCGTTTGTGGTCCGTTAATACGTTGGGCCGTTTTCATAGCGTCATCAAATACGGCCTATTAACGATGGCCCGTTATGGTCGGCCCATGAACGGACGATTCCAACTCTAACCCGTTTACGGCCATAATGCGGTCTATTTGGCCCATGTTTGGCCAATCGATCATACGGCCCGTATAAGGCCCATTGATGATATGGCCCACAGAAGGCCCATTGTTTCTACGGCCCGTAGAAGGCCCATGGTTTCTACGGCCCGTAGAAGGCCCACTGTTTCTACGGCCAGTAGGAGGCCCAGTGTCACTACAGTAAATATTAGCCCATGGTTATTGTGGCCTAGTTTTTAAAAAATAGGTTATTGCAGCCACTAGCTAACCGCGGAAAAAGAACTGCAATTACTAAAAGCAAACAAATAAACAAGACAACAAGGAAATAAATAAGCAAGCAACTAACGCTAGGCTATCACGGCTATTACACATATTACATCCACTGGGCATCAAAGTTCGCCACCAGTGCAAATATAGGGAACAAAGCAGCATATCATATACACTGGTTGTCAAAGTTGGCGACCAGCGCAAATAAACGCCGCAGCAAAACAAATCCAGAACTGAAACCACTTCAGAAGATCTCAAGAAACAATATCCTGGGTACCCATAATGCTGGCAAGATGCTTAGCAAGCTTATTAACGTTCTCTTGTTTGGCGCTTAAATCCTCCAGCGCTTGTTGTTGCACCAGAAAATATGCATCTGAATTCTGCAGGGACTTCCTCAGTCCTTCAGCTTCCTGTCGCAGCACATCTGATCGATGTCTTTCAACTTGAAGTTGAGACTCAAGAAGACGAACTGATTCAGGCAGCGAGTTCAAAGAGCTTGTGCCAGCAGTAGTGGCCAGTAACTCGAACACTACATCAAGACATGACTTTTGGGTTCCCTCACTGTCGTCAAGATAGTTTTTATCAGCTTTCTTGGAGACCAATAGGGATGTCTCACTATCTTGAACCTTATCTGCATTAGTTCCTTTACCATTGGATAACGCGGTACTGTTCTCCAATATTTTGTCCGCATTCTAAAAGAGAAACAAGCAGACACATCACATGTTTACCATGTTATATATGAAACTCATTTTGGTAAATGAGTTCAGTAGTAAAGTGGACAGGATAACAGCATGAAACAAACATATATCTATGTACCATGGTCACTTTATGGTCTATATCATTCTAGTTTTTGTTGCCAAATCAAGATAGAGACACAGTTCAAATAATATTTGTTCAAGACAAAGCAGAATAGACAGAATATAAGTGTGGGTAACTATAGAGCAATAACAACACTTGTAATGTGCATGACATGAGAACATAACTGTTTATTCAATTGAAAACTGAATTCAACATCGAGCAGGTTACAACAGCAAACCAGTTAAAGAAACAGGTTTAAAACATACCTGTTGCGCCATTGGAGTTTCAATTCCATCCTTCAAATTTAAAAATAGTTGGTATGAGTAAATACAGTAATGCAAGAGCAAAGGAGTATGAACCATAGCTACAGAACCTGAGCTGAGAACAAATCTTCTTCTCCTTTAAGCGTTGAGTTGGGATTCGGAGTGGTGGTCCTCGTGCTTTGGGCACTGCAGTTCCCTTACTAACTGCTCGTGTTTGGGTGCTCTGTGGTGGAGACGGTGCTGTGTCAACTGGAACTGGGTTACTATCTGTCGGGGTTGGGGTTAGAAGGGGTGTAGCTGGTTCTCTTTCCAACTGGGTAGGGGTACAATCTGCGAGAGTCTGGGTTATGTGTGGTGGATCTGGTCCTTGGTCAAGTACAATCGTGGTTCTATCTGCATCAACTGGTAGCACTATCTTTTCTGAAGACCGTGTTGTTACTCCCTTAGATACTGCCATCACGCTCTCCAATTCAAATGGCTGATAAACAAGAAAAGTAATTGAAAGTATAGACATTGTATGATAGACAGGTGCAATGGATAGTGGGGAATAAAAGAGGGCATGAAATAATTCATATTTATGTTGTCTAACCAAATAGGATAGCATGACACAATTTCACATATATGATGGCTAACTAAACAAGATAGCATGACACAATTTCACATTATGATGGCTAACTAAAAAAGATGGAAAGACGTAGTTCAAAATATGAGACTAAGTAAACAGGATGACATGACATAACTATATAATGTGTTTATTAAATAGGTTGGCATGCCATAATTCACATACATTCACGGATAGAATGCCATAATTCAAAATATGATGACTGTAAACACTAAACAGGATGAGATGATATAACTATATGATGTCTTTATTAAATGGGTTGCCATGCCATAATTCAGATAGATGATGTGTATGTACTATGTAAACATGATGGCATGATATAATTCAAATATATGATTTATATAGTAAGCAAGTAAGCAGATGGCAATCCATATATGATGTAAAAACTAAGCAATGCAAGACAACATGCATGACATGGGTAATATAACCCTGCCAAGTTTGAGCATAGACCTCAGGGGGAAAATAGGACTGGTCATCAGTCTCTGAATCCTCCTCTGAGGAGCTCTCTGTAACCAGCAAGATGTCTGCTTCAGCAGGTAGCATTGTCTGCTCTGAATACCTTGTTTTCACTCCAGATACTTCCATCACCGCTTCAAATGGCTGATGCACAGGAAGAGTAGTTGAATATACAAATGTTGTCGACAAATGGAACACGTAATACAAAAAAATGATAGCATGATATAATTCACATACATGATGATTGGCTAAACAGCATGGCATTGCATAATTCACATATATAATGCCTTTGCAACAAGATAGCATTGTATAATTCACATATATAATGTCTTGCAACAAGATGGCAATGCATAATCCACATATATGGTAATTAGACACTGAACAGGTGGCATTCACACAAAGCATGTCTAAACTAATCAAATGACATAGCAATGCGAGACACCATACGCACGATATGAGCAACATAACCCTGCCAAGTTAGACATACACCTCGGGGGGGATAGGACTGGTCATCTGTCTCTGAATCCTCCTCTGAGGAGCTATCCGTAACCAGCGAGATATGCGCTTCGTCAGATAGCATAGTCTGCTCTGAAGACCTTGTTTTCACTCCAGAATTTGCCATCACCGTGTCAAATGGCTGATGCACACGAAGAGCAGTTGAATGTACTAACATTGTTGACAAATGTAATATGTAACAAAAAAAAAGGATGGCCTGATATAATTTACATATAAGATGACTGGCTAAGCAGGATGGCATTGCAAAATTCACATATATGATGCCTAGCTAAACAAGATGGCGTTGCATAATTCACATAAACGATGAATAAACTAAACAGATGGCATTCGCACAAAGGATGTCTAAACTAAGCAGATGACATATTTGATGTATAAAGTAAGCAATGCAAGACACCATATGCATGATATAACCAACATCAGCATGCCAAGTTAGAGCGAAGACCTCAGGGGGTAAATAGGAGTTGTCTTCTCCTTCTGAATCCCCCTCAGAACAGATATCTTCCTCTCGATTACAATCCGAAATGCGTGTAGGGGGGCTGCCTTTGCGCCTACCATGGAGCGACGTCTGCATGAAATTTTATTGCCACGCAAGGCTTGTCTCTTTTGCTCTACATGTTCAGTTCCATTGTTTACAATAACTGTCATGCATAGGAATAAAACATAGTGAGATTATGTAAGGAGTGCATGCAGAAATCCAGAGTGATGGTAGCAACCTGTGGATAGACCCAAAACCAATAATAGCAGGCAGATAATGGCTTCAGTTAAAAAATATAGATAATGGCTTCTTTACTGTTTGTTTCCCACCCAACATGAAACTCATAGTAGACACCGGAGATTAACCAGATAGTAGATAGATACTATTGATAGCGGCCCCGATATGTACCCCACAACCATTTAAAAACTCAAGTTTGACCATTAGTTTGGAGCTGACTCACAGTCTAATCGGTGAACAGGACGATAAAGTAGCATGTAATATTAAGCGGTGCATAACGTAAGCAGACACGAAAGAGTGCGACCTCTCTTGCGGACCCGTGTAGTCCTCGAGGTCATCTGCTCGGTTGATGATGGTAATGCAGTTTTCATGGCTGCCAGCGGCGGGGAAGAAGATCTGAGGCGGCGAAAGACAGTTTGGAGGCCGGATCCCTGCTGTGCTGGACCCTTCTGTCGTTGGAGGAGCTGAGCTGGGGTGGACAACGGTGCAACAGGAGCGGGACAAACCACGCAAGGTTTTCTTTGACAACTATCTATAAGAGAAGTAATTCTGTAAGGGCTCGTTTGAATTGGAGGATTCCAACAATGCAGGGATAGGAAATAGACAGGAATATGATAGGAATGCACGTGCAAAACAGAGAATTTAAAAACACAGGATTTCTGCCAATCTGGGTGTTTGATTCACAACAATTGGAAGATCACAGGATGCAAAGAAGCATGGTGAGATTAAGTCAAACCACAAGAAAATGTATGGTTATAATGCTATTATGCTACTATCTCTTAGTATTGTGCTTCATGAATAGGAATTTGAAAAGGAGGACAAGTGAAAATTAAAATTCCTACGTTTTTTCTTTCAAGGAGACACTAAAGGAACAAATCTGTGTGCTAAGTGGACAATATATAGAACATGTAGAGTAAAAAAGAGATGCAACAAGTGTACAACCTCTTTGGCGAAGCCATGTCGATCTTAGCGTGATTGGGTTGGCCGGTGAGGATGCTCCGGCTGACTTTGCTGTCGGAGGAGGGGAAGAAGATCTTAGGCGTCTGGAGATGGAGCCCGAGGTACTGCTCCGCTGTGATTGAGGGTTTCGTCGTTGGAGCAGCTCCGGTGAGTTGTACGACGCCGAGGCTAAAGCAGGATAAGAGAGACAACGAACAATGTTAACCTGAGTGGAATTCTAATAGCATCTCCAATACATGACGTAAAATACATAACCACAAAGTGCTAGATGTAAAATACATCAGCCGCTCATCTCTGAACTTAACTGTCGAAACTGAACTTAACTGTCAAAACTGAATTTTGCTGTCGAAACTGAATTTTGCTGTCGAAACTGAATGCACTAGCAAGGTGAGGCTACACGTCAGTCGACTGACTTTTTCATCTCTGGTCAATCGATTTTGCAGCCGTTGGATACGAAATCAAGGGCATGTGGTTCATCTTCAACCTCCAACCCCCTGAGCCGCCAGCCACCACCGGCCAAACAGCAGCCCCCCACCGCCCGCGGCCGGCGGTGCGCCGCCCCGCCCGCCCCGAAAACACTCCCCACCGCCGGTCCGCCGCCGCCCCGGCCATCCCTCTAGGCCCCCCCGTGCCGAGCTTTTTCTCCGGCGATCCCCACGCCACCGCCCCCCAACGCTCCGCCACCGCCGGCGACCACC